>NC_081349.1:56289630-56403021 GCF_029784015.1 Lycium ferocissimum | reverse complement strand
CGACATAGGTATTCGATCTAAGTATTTTGTGTAAGCATTCGATATGATAACTCCGATATGAGTACTGCGTATGAGCGTACGATATAAGTATTACGCTATGTGTATTCGGGTATGAGTCGTACGTCAGGGAGTATTCTAATATGAGTATGCTCTATAAGCCTTTATGTTCTTCACGTACGATCTCGGATAGCTTAAAAAGTCCGAAGAGGTTCCTGTATTTCAAAAAGCTCATAACCTTCTGATACTAACTCGAAAGAACTCGAAATTTGTTCTGAATCCTCTGATGTCGGTAAGTATACCTACTCATCGAGTCTGGATCTATGTGTATATGGTTTCTCACTACTGCGCTCGTGCAAGGCTCAATGTATATGTTTGCTTGCGTCCGGGACGGGATGCGGTATCGTGCGCATGTCTGTGTATATGTATACGTTCCTTGCGACCGGGCCGGGTTACGGTATCGTGCGTGTTCCTTTGCATTGTTCACCGCGTCCCTCGTAAGGCGGGCCGGGCTGCATTTATGTATGTGATATGATGATCGATGATATGGGGACGGTGGCGGGATGGCATATGATAAATACGTTCACGCGTCCCGTACTAGAGGCCGAGTTACGACGCGTCCCTCGCTAGAGGCGGGATGCGTTATCGACATATACTTATGATAATATATGATACGTATGCATAATACGGTCCGAAAATAAGCATTTTGATATTCGGACAAGGTACGCATTTTTTTGTACTTCGACTCGATGACGATTTTGTAAGTCGGACTTTTGCATCTCTCGGTTGGATAAGGCTCTTTTTTATGCCTCCACGTACTCTCCGATTTTGACCACGAACCGTCCGACATATTTACGTACGTACGGCTCTTCACGGATGCATGCGGTGTACTTACGTGCGTCGACTCGACCACGAATGCGTCGACACGGCTGCGTACGCCTAACTACGATTACGGTACATTCGATATAGCTCCGTACGTACGTCGATATAAGACCTCGTGCGAGCATTACGTACGTTCTTGCTCTCCGTCGACGTGTGACATCACGGTGCGCTCTTATTCCACACCCTCTTCGGACATACGTCTGTAATTGTAAAATAAGCATTTTTGTACTTTGAGTGACTTACTTACCTTAAGTACTCTGGTATATGGTACGGGTATGTACGGTTTGTGTCGAAAATAGGTGTACGGCATTTTGACTAATGTACTTATCTTTTAGTCTATGTTTCGATTGTGGTTACATTTTTACGTATTGCATGCCTTACATGCTCGGTACATTTCCGTCTTGACCCTTGTCTTCGGAAGTGCCGTTTCATGCCACGCGGTACTCCCGGATAGTGAAGTTATTGTAGAAGGTGTTCGAGAGATGGCAAGCTCCGTTCTCTCGGAGGCTGCCAGAAGTCGAGTTTGTTTGTTATGATTTCGGATGTATGTTAGAGACTTTGCAGACAGCGTCGTGGGTATTGGTCGTCAGTCTGTAAGCGGCTCTGTCAGCCGATATGTTGGTCTGTGTTATGTGTCGAATTTTGTATGATTATAAATTTGTTCGGTTTGAAGGCTACGAGAAAGAATATTTCTGAAAAAAATCTACTATGTGTTTTATCTTATTTGATTTAAAAAGTTTGACGTGATTTTATGTGCAGCAAGAGTCTGAGGGTTCGCTCGGCCCTAAATAAGGGTCGGGTGCCCATCACACCCTAGTAAGGTCGGGGCGTGACAATACTCCCACCGGTTAAAAAAGAAACCACTTTTCCATTTACATACCTCTTAAGAAAATACTAATTTCTAGGTAAAAATAGGTAATTTGACTAAACTACTCCTATTTAAATAGGTATTGAGATTTGGTCACTTAACATTTAATAAGGACAAATCTGAAAATATAAAGTTAATTCTTTCTTAATTTGAAAAGTGAACACTCTTTTTTAACTAAAAAATAAAAGTTAAGTGGACACTTTTTTTGAACCGGAGCAAATAGTTAGTTCAAAAGGATTCTTACGCAAATATCCGGCTTAAAAGAATTGTTTGAGTGAAACCCACTTTACCCCCTTAACATATTAGGTTTGGGAAACAATACCTCCTTCACATCTTGAATGGGATAATAAACCCCCTTGATCTTAAGTCAATGGTTAGAAATGAATTGAACTATTTCATATATTTTTTAAATGTAAAAAACGACCACAATAGTATAAATTGTGACATACTTTTCAGTAAATAAAATATTTAAGTAAAAATGTTTATATTTAAATTTACACATCTTTTTTTTTTATTTGGTTTTTAAAACACAGCCATTAGGCTTCATTTATTTATTTATTTATTTTATTTTAGAGCTCAAATTGTAAAATGTCTTGATATATCTCATTATTTATATTATTATCACTATTTAAATTTTACTACAACAAACTACATTCTTGTAAAACATTTTTCATTTTTGATGTTATACTTACGTACTCAAAGTCTAATTATTTTGTAAACTATTTTATTAGTAATACTTTGAATAAAAAGTAATAATCTCCAATATAAATATAATTAATAACTGATATGATATTTTTTTTTTAAAAACAAATACTTGAAAATGTGTTACCAAATAAGGTTTTTATTTCATAATACAAGATATGGATGAGGTATTATTTTCTAATCTCTAATTTTTAGGATTGCTAAATAAATTTACACACATATATACAATATTGATGAGTATTGTGTTGGTAATTTTTCATTCTTGATCTGAAAAAGATATAAAATGAATCATAAATTGAAAGTTATTTTTGATATTATATTTTTTTGGAAACTATTAGGCTTATGATATGTAAGAGTGATATAAAAATAGAACAACTTTTTATACAAATTGAATAGTTGAAATAAAAAAAAAAATCTTTTTGGTCCGGTGATATAAAATTTTCAAAACTAGTAATATTAAATAAAATGGTCAAGATAAATTGGAGTTTTACCAAAAATAATTCATGCAACAAAATGAGACTTTAAATATCAAAATAAAAAGATTTAAAAAAAGGAGAGGTAATTTAATTTTTACACAATGTTATTGCTTAAAATTTTTAGTCATTTAAAAGAGTACATGTTATAGTTCATATTAATTGAAGGTCGCTTTGACGTTTAAAAATATATGAAATAATTTTAACTCATGTCTAGTCATTAATTTAAGATTAAGGGGATTTATTATCCAATTCAAAATGTGAAGGGAGTATTATTTCCCAAACTCAATATGTTAGGGGGAAGTGGGTTTCACTCGAATTGTTTTCATCGACTGTAGCCGATTAAAAAAAAAAAAAAACCATTAGCTGTAGCTCAAAATTCACGTGAGTAACGAAAGGAATAACCCATGTGACTGCTCATTTGAACTGTTCTCTCACCCCCTCTTTTTTGTCTAACCACTTTTTTATTAGGGAAAAATTCCTAGATAATGAAAAGAAATTCATAATTATCATAACTAGCAGTATTATTCAACATCCAAAAAATAGCAACGAAGATATTACAAAACATATATAACATCTAACAAATCCCAAAAAAGTTAGGAATTTTATCTTTTCTTTCCTGTACACCTTAGCCGTCGTTGTTTCTCACACGTCGTTATCGATTGCCACTGCTCCACCGGAAAATTGCCGGAGCTTCTCTCCCATATATATTTTTTTTCTTTTTTCATCATCACCCCCCATAGCACCAGCCTACTCGATGCGTTGTTTTTATCTGCATCGGATTTTTTCTTCCGTCGGAGTTCTCTCCCATGGCTTCCACAACTTCTTCTCCCCATATATCTTGCATGTCATTGTATACGACTACCCGTGACTGCACTGATATACTTTGACATAGGCATCATACACACAATAAACAATGATATATACACTTGTATGTTGTTGTATGTACTTGTATCTCATGAGTATGTCACTATATGTACAATGTAATATATAGGACACACAATAACATAGACAGACATATACTAGATATACACCATACATACATTCGTTTCACCTTTAAAGAACCGCCAACTAAAATACCGTCATAACCACCACTCCTTCCACCATAACAATACAAAATCGCCTTCCCGGTATCAGGGAGGATATTAGGCTCCTACTCAGGGCCAGCTAGAGGGTAAGACCATTGCTTTAGGGCCCCAAATTTTGGGGGGCCCATATTCTAATTATAGTATGTGTATATGTTATTTTTCTTTCAAAAAAAAATTATTAAGAAGTATAGTGTAGAAACTATGAAATATTTACTCCCTTCATTCCAAAATAATTGATATTTGTCACTTCTCGGGAGTCAATTTGATTAATATTCGTAGCTAAATTAGATTTGATTAATTCAATATATTAAAAGTTAGATTTTCAAAAATTATATGAAAAATACTGTAAGTTGCAATTTTTTTCATATCAATATGATGAAAAAATACAACTTAAATATGTTGATACAAATGTATACGATTTGACTCGTTAGAAATGAAATATGACAAGTATGTTAGAATAGAACGAGTATAAATTTTTTTTTTTTTTGAAATTATGATTGATATTAGTGTTGAAAAAAATTAACTCATTTAGATCTTTACATCACCTCTGAATATAGATCATTTGGGTCATCTACATTTGTCATTGGAATAAATGACAAAAAATAAATTAAGGCATCATATTACAGTTTGGCTTTAGACCATCAACTTTGTTGAGCCGTCCTGCTCCTACTCTAAATGCTAGGAGTGTATTGGTAGTTTTAATACAAAAACTGCCTGAGCCATGTTGCCAAGGTTCTTTTAAAAAAAGGATAACTTAATAATTACTATGTCCCTTAAAGCTGAACACGTTCAATTAATTATTAAATACTACGCGAAAAAGAACTATTAATAAACTTTATCTTATATGAGAAGTTAGTTAAAAGCATAGTTTTAAATTTGCAATTTGACCGTAATTATTGAGAGCCAACTTTAGTTAGGTAAGTAATATAGTAAGGAGCAACTTTCACTTGAACATCAATTTCTCAAATGGAAAAGGAAGTTTGGTTAAACCTGTTAAACGAGAGAAACGGTAATATAGTAAGGAACAACTTTCACTTGAACATCAATTTCTCAAATGGAAAAGGAAGTTTGGTTAAACCTGTTAAACGAGAGAAACGTTAAAGATTTACTGTCGAGGAATTGACCAGATACATGATACATCACAATTGTGCAGGAAAAAAGTTCAATTATGTACGTCTTTTTTGGATGATAATTAATTAAACTTACATCCATAACTCGACTTTTTCACACCGAACACACTTTAAAAAAAAAAAATGGGTTGATTGAATTGGAATACTGTAATTTTTGTGGTTTTCCTTAAAATGCACGTGGACAAATAAATTTTATCATCCAGGTCATTCTTTGTTTAATATATCAGCTGTCTTTATTTTTCTCACTGCGTATTCCATGCAAATGAAACCCGATGAAAGTAGGGGTTTACATGGACCAGGTTGGTTCGGATTTTTTAAACACCAAATCAAACCAATTGCGTCGGGTTTTAAAATTTATATACCAAACCAAACCAATAAAATTCGGGTTTTTCAACCTCGGGTTTTCTCGGGTTGTTCGGTTTTCTCGGGTTTTTCGGGTTTTTTCCGGAATAGTCTTGATACAAAACATATAACTTTTACTTCAAATATTTCTTTAGCCCAAGTAAGATACAATCATATAATTAAGGTGTTTCTTAAGAAAATAACACAAAATGTGAGAAGAGTGATGACATTGTATTAAAATATTCAACAAAAGCTAATATAATCGGTTAAAATAAATATTGCTAATTAACAAGCCATAAAAGAAAATGACCATAATCTGAAAATACTAAGTCATGCTAAAATAAGTATTAATTATATGACAAAGAAAAAAAAACTTAAGTTATGTATTTTTACTCTCTAAATCAATTATGCAAAACTAAAGAATAGATATCCAACATTATTGTCATTTCTAGTGGTAAATTGAATTTCTTTTGTTAGGATTAGTCTTTGAGTTGGTTTTGGTTTGGACTTTATTTGAGTTACTAACATCCATAGGATATAAAACTTATTGACATTCAAAATTCTAAATTCAAGCTTGAATAATATGATAATAGATAAAAAATTACGAAAAAATTTAAGAAATATTTATAAATTACTTTACAAATAAATATTTTTATGTATAAAATATTTTAAAAATTGAATACATGTAATGTCGGGTTGGTTTGGTTCGGTTTGACTTTTTTTAGCTAAAACCAAACCAAACCAATTATGGTCGGGTTTTTTTTTCCAACACCAAACCAAGTCAAACCAAATCACTCGTCGGGTTTTTTTCTCGGTTTGACTCGGTTTATCGGTTTGGTGCGATTTTTCAGTTTACTTTGTACACCCCTAGATGAAAGTGAAATCTTTGATAGGGCTGAACACGTTCTAGTACAAAGAAATAATATTTATTATATCATAATTCAACATTTGATTAGACATAAATTAGTACTCCACCAATTTATAGTAGGGATAGAAGAGGCTTTAATTTGGTACTGTAATAATTACGGGTAGTAACTAGTTTAGATAACTTTTATATATTGACAAGTGCAAGACTGCAAGCACAATGAAGTAGGAGTTGATGTAGTTGAAACGTTTTAGTGACTTTAAAGGATATCAGTTGCATTGAGTGTACAATAAAATTTCATATAAAAATTAATAAGAAAATTAGAAACATATAAAATAGTAGAAGCATACTTAAATGTGTGACATGTTTTAAGGAAAAATTGTGCAACAATATCATACTATGCTACGTTAATAGTTTTTGGGCTAACTTAGCTCATCATGTTGCTCCTTTTTTATACAACTAGTGAAAAGGTTCGCGCTTCGAGCGTTTGTGAAATATAGTTTCTCTTAAACTTGTAAAAATTGAATATAAAAAAATTATCATAAATAAGTAAATAAAGATATATACATTATGTCTACGTACATTTAGTTTAAAACATTTGTTTCAATCAAGAAAAAGAAAAATTACAAAATAAATGCAAAAAAGTAAAACTAACATGCTAACAAATATAAAAGCGATAAATTTATTAAAAAGAACTCTATTTCTCTCTCTGAGTACAGTACTGCATTGACCTGCTACCAATTGTCTCTCTGAGAAAATTAGTACGAACAAAAGGGATATGAATAATCCCTTGACCTCTCACGATTTATGGCTGAAGCAAATTAAATATATTAATTGCAAAATAAGTGTAGAAGCCTAGACGTTACACTTGATTAATCCATTAGCCTTTTACATTCTATACTATTATTATAGAATTTAATGAGATTATTTATTACTTTTTAATTGCACCATTATGATTGTTGCGAAAGGAAGAAATGATTAACATATATTTAACAGAAAACATGAAAAAAGACGCTAAAAAAAAAAAAAGACAAACCACTTTCTTGAGCCAAAGAGAGATGCCACTTCACTTTTTCTACACCTCTTTTTGGCTCAAGAAAGTGATTTATCTTTTTTCTCCTTTTTTTGCCTTTTCTTTTAATTAATAGAGAATTATTGAAAGCATATATATTTATTCGAAAAATAAAGTATAACTAAATATTTTTTGTTGTGTAAAAGAAAATGATTTGATCAAATATTTCTTCATGATTTACTATAAAACTATTACAATAGTTATAACAGGTAAAGTGAAAAATGTTTTTGCACATCAAATTTCATATACATTCTCTCTATATACTTTTGATCATTATCTTTAATTGATTTCAGTTCAACTCTCAACTAAACCAACACAATAATTTTTAATAACTCAAAATCTAACCCAACAAAGACCAAAAAGTAGTAATACAAAGAGAAACGTTCAAGTGCCTTTGTTTAGCTGTAAATGCATATTCGGAACATTTGAAATTAAATTGCTTCAACCTAATTTGACAGTTCTCATCTAATCCTGAAATGAGAAAAATAACATCCTAAGCTTTAAAGAAAATAATTGGTATATTGATCGATTAAGAAAACTCATACTAAATGATTTAAGAGAACAAAGTGAGGGAAAAAACACAAAAATGAGAACAAAATCATGTACAAAGCGAAGTTCAAGGAGAAAAATAAATAAAAATATGGGTCATTTCATGATGGTGAGATGACTGAAAAATTCTTGAAAATGGATTTTGCTATGAAAAATTAGCTGAAAAATATATTTGGCTATGTTTCTATACCTTTATCGTCTCACTGTTAACCAATTCCATTATCGTTTCTCTTCAAGAGATGATGTTCAAGAATTTTTTTTATTAGAGTTTCCATGCTTCATACTCTGCATGCCAAATTCGATGTAAAAAAGAAAAAGAGAAGATTTAATACATAATTACATGAAATAAAACACCAATCAAAAGATGAAGAATCAGCACCTTCGAGTATTTCTCAAGGACAATAAACTTCTTCTCTAATATTTTTCAAAAAGTCAGCCAATGGAAGTTCGAATGCTCAACTTTCCCCTACGAACGCTTTTACTGAAAATCAAATAAGACATTAAGAATTTTCCAATCATATATGGAGATATTATTCGATATATAATTATTGAAAATCGAAATTCCTAAATGTTCTAATATAAATGATTAAAAAAAATAACAACCACTCATGCCATTCATGTTTACACTGTATACGACACCTCCATTTTGGATTTGGGATCCACTGTTCGCTCGCTACATTCCCTAGAAACACAGCTCGTCAACAATGAGCACTGTCAACACCCATTTACAAAGACCAAAATAAAGATATGATTTTTGAGTTCAAAAACTTCAAATTAGTATATATACAACCCACTTATACGTTATAGCCTTTTAGGTAAAGGAATAATGAGTGGAATTAATGATATTAATTTGAAAGGAAATGCTGCTGTTTTAGTTTTCTACATCACGTTCTTTCCTTCTCCATTTAGTATAGGTGAAAATGAAAAGTAAGTTAAAAGGAAAAGAACAATGGTCTTGGTAACTTATTTTCTTAAATGTCATCCTCATTGATTGAGCAATGTATTTAGAAAAAAATAGAATAAAATAGAGAAAAGACCAAAAAAGGAGAAAAAAGATAAATGCCAATGGAGGTCATAGAGATGTGCCACATAGGATTGTCTATGCCTAACTTTATATTATATATAGATTCTTATCATTCAAAATAAGACAACAGGACTGCAGGAAATAATCTGATTATGCAAAACAAGAAAAATTCGATGGGTTTCTTTAAATTAAAATTTCACTTTTTATTTTGTAAATAAGATTTATCTGTTCAATAGGTAAGTCCTTTATATAGTTTAAGAAGTGAAAAAATTATCATAATATTAAAAAGGTAAAAAATGTTAAAGGTTGATAATTTAGAGGGTAGGCATTTAAAATGTTCAATCGAAAAGGGGTGGGGGGGGGGTGGGGGTGAATATCTATTAGTCAAATTTGGGAAATGTATTTGATTTTTAAAGAAAAGTTGAAGGGGAAAATGATTTCCACCCCATTTGAAACTATTAATTCTTATACAGTATATTTTTTCTTAATGGATCAATTTATCATGAAAGCAGTTTTTCAAAAGGTGTAGCAGCATGTGTGCGAAATCAACATTAAAGAGTTAACTCGAACTTAATTAAGTGTTGCGCTCCGAATTTACTAAAATATTTGATTTCGCCAATATGAGTTAAACAAAATGTCCAAATTAGGCAAAAAGAGTCAATAGATAGGTTTCCGCACACATGTAACTCGCTCTGAAAATGAAGCCTTGTAATGATAATCATGGGCAAATTTTCCAAATAAATTAAACAAAAAGTTGTAGTCAAAAGCCGATCTAGAATTGTTTACAAGTTTGATTGCGAAAGTTTGGTGCAACTCCATTGAGAAGTTATGATAGTTGTAGTTTTGATTTAATTTGTTCATCTTACCTCTTGACCTTTTAGCTATTAAAGTGTTTCCATGAATTCAATTATCAGATGATACATTTATCTAATGCTACACCTTAGATGATCTAGTAAAATAGTTCCTTGATCAGAGTTTAAATTCTTTTTGGTAATTGGTCAGGATTCAAATTTTTAACCCTTGTATTTTTCTTGAATATTGTAGGAATAATTTCAATTGATCCAAAACTCGTGCATTATGGGGGCAAACATATTTCTCTTGGGGTTTGAGTTTTATTATTAGTCGAGTTTGCACAAAAAAGAACGAAATAAATTTTTTTACTACCGAAATAAGTTTTCTAAAAGTAGATTGGTAGGTTGATCTCGACAATTTCAGAGTTGTCAAAAACTGAAACTTACTAGAGGGAAGATGGGTAAAAGGACCCTTTATGAGTGGGATAAAGGATCAGCGTTTTTTTTTTTTTTTTTTAAATAATAATAATCAGACCAAGTTAATCAAGGAGGCTAGAGGGCCGAACTAGAATAATCAAAAGTTTGGGATAAGAAATTAAAAGTGTAATCATGCAACCTCTTATATTTTATTAAAACGCTTAATTATGTGATTTGAAACTTTGTACGAGTCGTATTGACAATTAGGACTTATTTGAGTGGTTTGGTTGGGACTGAAGGGGTTCAGATGGGATTTGTGTTGGGAAGAAACAAGCAACAATCAAATTGCACGACGAGGTAACAGCGGAAGAAATACCTAAGTCAAAACTTCCCACACTATTTGAACCAAGAGAAGACAATAAACACTAGCACAAATAGAAATCCGGACAGCAACTATGCCAACAACAAAATAGCAAAACAAGCAAAAGTAAATTAATACAAGAGACACCAAATTTAACTGGTAAAACCCCTTCAAGGTGAAGAGGAAACATCCACGGGACCTCCGTCCCACAAAAGCTCCACTAAAATCAACAAGAGTTACAACAATGTTCTCCAAATGGCTACAACATCAAAACTAAACACGGAGCAACAATACATAAAAGATAGCACCAAAACTATTGAAGAAAGGAGAGAAATCGCCCCAAAAAATGAGCTACTATTCGTACTCGAAAACTAGAGCTACAAACTACAAAATCCGATCTCCACTGTTGAAATCCAAGAACCAGATGTCGAGAACCCCCAGTTCAAATTTCAGCACGATCCAACGGTTAACGATCGGAAAACGCAATTTGAAGTGGACTACATCGGTTGATTTTCACTGGTTCGAGAATCACCTCTTCTCTCTCAATTTTTCTCTCTATATGGCTGTTATGAATTCACTCTTGTGTTATAAAAATAAGACCTAAGTTGATCCTATATATAGAGGATTTTAGGGCAAAAGTGGCCTGGTCCAAATTGGATTGAGTTTTATTAATCCAATTCCACATAGGAACGGAAAATCCAAAAACCCAACAATTCTCCCCCTCCCGACTATGTGGAGGAAAGTGCCATCCCGGTGATCATACAACACTCTTCAAACTTCCTTCTTGGCAAAGCTTTAGTCAACATATCTGAACCATTATCATCGGTGTGAATCTTCTCAAGTTCAAGCAACTTCGAATCCAACACATCTCTAATCCAATGGTATCTCACATCAATATGTTTCGACCTACTATGAAATGTAGAGTTTTTGCCAAGATAAATGGCACTTTGACTGTCACAATAAAGCACATACCTCACTTGAGCAAAGCCAAGTTCCTCCATAAATCTCTTCATCCAGAGCAATTCTTTACAAGTTTCAACGGTAGCAATAAGCTCAGCTTCTGTATTAGATAGAGCAACACATTTTTGCAACCTAGATTGCCAAGACACAACTCCCCCTGCATAAGTAATCAAGTAGCCCAAAGTATACTTACGAGTATCAACATCACCGGCCATATCTGAATCAGTGTAACCACAAAGAATAGGCTTCTCTGTCCCAAAACACAAACTCAGACTAGAAGTGCTACAAAGATATCTCATAATCCACTTCACAGCATTCCAATGCTCTCTTCCTGGATTAGAAAGAAAACGGCTAAGAATACCAATAGCATGAGCAATATCTGGTCTTGTACAAATCATCGCATACATCAGACTGCCAATAGCTGAAGCATAAGGAACTTTCTTCATACCTTCCTTCTAATCATCACTGGAAGGACACTGCTTCGTGCTCAATTTGAAGTTGTCACGACTCGATCGGAGGGCCATGACGAGCACTCGGAGCTAACCTACCAGGCACCTCTCATCCTACTTTCACAATCATATCTAGGTGAGCCACATGGCCTGCTAATAATCTCCACGCATCAATAACGCCATTTCCATTGGGCTAAGGCACTTTTATATCAACATCAACAAACATGCCCATGTGCATATATACAAGCCGACGAGGCTAACAAAATAATATACAAAATATGAGCCGACATGGCCAAAAGATATCTAACTGTTCACAATTGTCTATGAGCCTCTAGAAAGAGTGTGTAACATCATATAGACGGGACAGGGCCCCGCCAGGCCCATATATACACAAAAGAATAGTACCAATCGCAGCTCTGAATCAAGTGGAGCTCCTCTAAGCAGTCTCTAAATAAGGAGCCTAAGGATCAAGTCGATCTCCCTGTCCACCTGCGGGCATGACGCAGCGTCCACAAACAAAAGGACGTCAGTACGGATAATGTATTGAGTATGTAATGCATAATCAATAACATAATAGAAGCATGAGCGATAACATAAGAAAGAAGAGTCAGGGGATGATAGAGCCATTTATACCTCTAGCGACGTTCATCATATTTACTTACCCTTTTTCTAATGGGAACCTTCCATTACATAAACTTATGTATATAGTAGTATCATACCCGACCATAGAGGTTCGGTGTCTTATATACCCGACCATGACAAGGTTCGGTGTTATACATACCTGGCCCTACCAAGGCTCAGTGTTATCCGCACCCAACTGCAGTGGTGCGCGCGTGATAGATATCATACCCGGCCATATAAGCTCGGTGTTCTTAATAGTCATACTTTGATATACATACATACATATATATATATATACACACACATATGTATACATAGGAGTACATGTATTCTCAGCATCATCATCATCATCATCATCGTCATCACTTTCATTATACCCTTCCTTAGAGGATTAACTATCATAGAATGAGACCAATGGTATTGTGAGAATATCAAGAATCATGAGCCTTAGTGATTCTAGGAAAAAAGTCATCTTGGAAGGCATTACGGAATTTCACGTGAAGTACAACGATGGGATCATGCCTTAAGGAAAGAAGGGTTAGTCTTACATACCTTTTTGTCCTCTTAACTACTTATCGTTCACCGCCAGGGCTTGAGAAATCTACATTTAAAAGGATTCATACCAAGGTTAAGCCTTAAAGATACTCTTAAATTCAAACTAGAATAATTCATGAGCTAACGAAAATTGGGCAGCATTTCCCCTATTTCATCGACTTCCACCATACCGTAAAACAACTCCCAAATAACTACAATAACACCCACAATATCATAATCAAGTGGTCATATTCCACTAAGTCTCAAAATTCATTCTCATATTCGACTTATATCAACAACTTTACACTAACCCTTGGCACAATTGTATACAACACTTCTTTGTCATTATTATCACCCTTCACAACGAGATTATATTTATAGCATACTAAGAATTATGACTCAAGTTAGTTTACTACTCAAAATACCATTAATACTACATTTAAAATTCATTTTCTACTTTCTTCCCTCACTCAAGTTATTCGACAACCAAGCATACTTAAAAACATGAAATAGACATGAAAACTAACCTTTTATCTCATAGGAATGGGCTTTGGATCAAGTTACCAACTTGTATGAAAATCCTAGCTTCAATACCAAAGGAATTCTTGAAGTCTGCCAATCCTAGTGAGTCTTCCAACACATAGATATCTTGATTCTTGCTATATGATCTTTGATTTCCTTGGGTTTGAGCGGAATATGCTTGAGAGAAGGCTTTAGAGCTTTTAAAAGTTTGGGAGAAGTGGCAAATGAGAAAATAGAACAAGGGTCATCTATATAAATAAAATGGAAAAAGCTACCCGACCCAATTATACGGCCATTTATACGGTCCGTATAATCCCACCAGGGAAATACCCTTCTCTGCCACGGTTATACGGACCATTTATACGGGCCGTATAACTTATACGGTCCGTATAAGTGGTCGTACAACCCACAGTTTTTCCGAAACTTCTCTCGTCGATTCGATCAACCTCCAATCTTTATGGAACCTTATTGACACTTATAAAACACTTCATTAACCATCTAAGAATCCTTGTAGCTCCTCCTCAAGACATTACTAAATAAGTATTAGTTCAATCGTTGCGAAACCTTTCCAAACATGACTTGCATTCCACTTCCTTCAACGAACTTAGTTTTACTTATTCATATGGCTTCAAAATCTTATGATGCACACTTTAAAGTTATCAAATACTCTCCTTAATCTCACAGGGACCTCATGTTCACCTTAAGCTTGTGTTAGTCTACTCACAACGCAACAAGTCCGAAATCTCCGAGGTGTAACATTCTTTCCCCCTTAGAAACATTTGTCCTAGAATGTACTCTTAGGGATTCTACAAAAATTTTGCCAGAGTTTTCCCTATAATATGACACTACCACCCTGTCACAGCAACCCAAAATATATCGCCTCACAGGGCTATAACAACAACATCAACAACTATGGCCACACACGACTAAGAAAGCATCAAGGAAAGCATTACATACCTGAGGACATTGGCGTCTCTGCCTGAGTCTCCTCTGGAGGTGGAAATAAATGTGGGTACCTGAACTTCATGTCTTCTTCCTCTTCCCAAGTCATTTCCTCTCTATTATTATTTCTCCACAAAACTTTAACTGAAGCTACATTTTTTATTCTGAGTCTCCGTACTTTGCCTATCTAGAATGGCAATAGGGACTTCTTCATAAGACAATTATGTGGTGACTTGGACACCATCTACTGGTACAATTTTGGAAGGATCTCCAATGCACTTACAAAGCATCGATACATGGAAAACTGGATGGACTGACTCCAAATCCGAAGGTAGATCTAATTCATAAGCCACTTGGCCTACCTTGTGTACAATCTCATAAGGCCCAATATACCGAGGACTAAGCTTTCCCTTTTTGCCAAATCTCATGACGCCCTTCATTGGCGACACCTTCAAGAATACCCAATCTTTCACTTAAAACTCTAAGTCCCGTTGACGATTATCTACATAGGATTTCTGGCGACTTTGAGCTGTTAATAATCGATCTTGCATAAGCTTGACCTTTTCTATAGCTTGATGGACCAAATCTGGCCCTATCAGTTTAGTTTCTCCTACTTCGAATCACCCAATTGGCGATCTGCACTTGCGCCCGTATAAAGCCTCATACGGGGCCATTTGGATGCTCGAATGATAACTGTTGTTATAAGAAAATTCAATAAACGGTAAGTGATAATCCCAACTACCTCCATAATCCAACATACATGCTCGTAGCATATCCTCAAGAGTCTGGATGGTACGCTCAGCTTGCCCATCAGTGTGTGGATGAAATGTTGTACTAAGACTCACTCGAGTCCCCAAACCTTCTTGAAAAGATTTCCAGAAATTGGCTGTAAACTGTGTCCCTCTATAAAAAATAATAGATACTGTGACACCATGGAGTTGTACTATCTCTTTGACATAGAGCTTTGCATAGTCTTCGGCTATGTATGTAGTTCGGACAGGTAGGAAATGAGCTGACTTCGTAAGTCTATCCACAATTACCCATATAGAATCATACTTACGTCGAGAACGGGGTAAGCCTGCAATGAAGTCCATATTAATCACTTCCCATTTCCAAGTTGGAATTTCCATTGCTTGCAACAATCCACCGGGCTTTTGATGCTCAATTTTCACTTGCTGACAATTCAGACATTGAGCCACAAACTCCGCTATGTCTTTTTTCATTCCATTCCACCAATATATGGACTTAAGGTCATGATACATTTTCGTTGCTCCGGGATGAACAAAATAACGGAAACAATGGGATTCTTTCAATATTTGATGGCGTAATCCTGCGACATCAGAAACACACAACCTGCCTCGACATCGGAGAACTCCATCTCCGAAAATCTCAAAGGATGACTTCTTCTTCTGAGGAAGTGTATTTCTGTAATGAATTAGCATGGGATCTTCGTACTGGTGCTCTTTCACCCCAACTACTAGTGACGAGACAGCTGAATTCCGAATGGTAGCTCCCATATCGCCCGAGTCCATTACCCGAACTCCTAGGCTAGCTAACTACTGGAGCTCACGATCTAACTCTCTTTTCTCTGGCTGAACATCACATAAACTTCCCATAGATCTACGGCTGGGAGCATCAGCCACAACATTCGCCTTCTCGGGATGATATAGGATGTTAACATCATAATCTTTCAACAACTCCAACCATCGCCGTTGTCTTAAATTCAATTCTTTCTGTTTGAAAATATACTGAAGGCTCTTGTGATCCGTATAAATATCAATGTGGACACCATACAAGTAATGTCTCCACATCTTCGACGCATGGATCACTGCAGCTAACTCAAGATCATGGGTTGGATAATTTTTCTCATGTTTCCGCAATTGCCTTGAAGCATACGCAATCACCCTACCATGCTGCATCAACACACAGCCTAACCCAACGCCTGAAGCATCACAATAGACAATATAGCCTTCCAATCCCTCTGGAAGTGTCAGGGAGGGCAGAAGTTAATCTATTCTTTAACTCTTGAAAACTATGTTCACAAGCATCCGTCCATTGAAATTTAGCTGATTTCTGAGTTAGCTTTGTCAATGGTGTAGAAATAGAAGAAAATCCCTCTACAAATCTTCTGTAATAACCTGCTAAGCCCAGAAAACTATGAACCTCCGTAGGTGTTGTAGGCCTTGGCCAAGTCTTCACGGCCTCAATCTTTTGGGTATCTACCCGAATACCATCGGCTGAAATAATATGCCCCAAAAAGGTTACCGAATTCAACCAAAACTCGCACTTTGAAAATTTTACAAATAGCTCTTGAGTTTGGAGAACTCTAAGGACAGTACGTAAATGATCCGCATGTTCTGCCTCGGACCGAGAATATACCATGATATCGTCAATGAACACAATCACAAATAAATCTAGGAAAGGCCTGAGCACGTTGTTCATCAAGTTCATGAATACTGCCGGTGCATTAGTTAGCCCAAATGACATTACCCGAAATTTGAAATGACCATATCTTGTTCTAAAGGTCGTGTTAGGAATATCTTCCTCCCTAACTCTCACCTGATGATACCCGGATCTCAGATCTATTTTTGACAACCACTTGCCGCCTTGTAATTGATCAAATAAATTATCAATCCTTGGGAGCGGATACTTATTCTTGATCGTCACCTTATTCGATTCTTGCCGATAGTCAATGCACATTCTCAAAGAGCCATCTTTCTTCTTCACGAACAACACGGGTGCTCCCCATGGGGATGAATTAGGACTTATGAAGCCTTTCTTAAGCAAGTCCTTCAATTGCTCTTTCAACTCTTTCAATTTTGCAGGAGCCATTCTATACGGAGGAATAAATATGGGCTTGGTATCTGGCAGAACATTAATAGCAAAATCGATCTCCCGCTCAGGAGGGAGGCCTGGAAGTTCATCCGGGAATATATTCAGAAACTCGTTCACCACGAGGACAGACTGAAGAGTCGGCGATTCGGCTTCTATATTCTAAACCCAGACTAAATGATAAATACAACCTTTAGCAATCATTTTCCTTGCTTTGAGATAGGAAATAAACCTACCTCTCGAAGACGCTGCATTTCCCATCCATTCTAAAACTGGTTCTCCTGGAAACTGAAAGTGAACCATCTTCGTTCTACAATCGACATTGGCATAGCAAGAAGCCAACCAATCCATGCCCACAATAACATCAAAGTCCACCATTTTCAACTCATGTAAATCAGACATAGTACGATGGTTACAAATCACAACTACACAATTTCTATATACTCGGCTAGCTATTACCGGTTCACCAATGGGTGTCGATATCTCGAAAGGTTTGATTGACTCCGGTTTGACCCCAAATCGATCCGTAATATATGGAGTAACATATAACAATGTGGAGTCCGGATCTATCAATGCATATACATCAAGAGAAAATACTGATAATACACCTGTAACTACATCAGGGGAGGACTCAAGATCCTATCGTCCAGCCAAAGCATAAATACGGTCCTGAGGACCACTAGAACTGGGAGCTCCTTCTCTACCTCTACCACGGTTGACCGACACCTATAAACCTTGCCCCAGAGGGCGTATAGATGATGAAGACCTAGCTGCCGACCCTAAAGGCGGAACCCTACCCATACCACCAATCGAGGGACAGTCACGCATGATATGGTCTGGCCGACCGCATGTATAGCAAACATCTGAACCTAGTCGACACTGGCCCCAATGTAGCTTTCTGCACTGAGAACATCGTGGCATAGGTGTCCTTGCCTGACCCTAGTTGCCTCTATAATGAGAACCTGAAGCTCTAAAACTCTAACTCGGCCCGGAGTGACTAGATCTATCAAATCTCTAGCCTGTAAACCATGGAGGTGTACTAGTCATGGAATGGCCTGAATGCCTAGAAAACTGCTGTCTTTTCCCTCCTCTAAACTCACTAGTCGGACCTGAAGATCTAGCCCTCTTGTTATAACCTCTGTCAAGCTCATGCTCACCTCTTTGCGGTTGTTGGCCTTCTTCCAAATTCTAGGCATGGGCTTGAATGTGAGAAATATCCATATTGTCTTGAAGGGATGCAGTCAAGCACTTATCCATCAAATGTGGCCCTAAGCCACTCACAAACCAGTGCACTCGATCACCCATATCCGCTACCATGGGCGGAGCATACCTAGCCAAAGAATTGAAGCTGAGACTATACTCTAAGGCACTCATACTTCCTTGCATAAGATTTAAGAACTTATCGGCTCTAGCCTGTCGAATCTCAGGGGGCAAGTAATATCGAAGGAAAGCATCAACAAATTCTTGCCATAACGGGGGAGGTGCATTGACTCCCCTAGAAGACAACCAAACCATATACCAATGAACTGCAACATCTCGAAGTCTATAGGAAGCTAGCTCTACTGATTCAACGTCGGAAGCATACATTAACCGAAGTGTCCTCAACATTCCATCAATAAAGTTTTGAGGGTCCTCATCTGGCTTTGACCCGAAGAATTCTGGGGGGTTCAAGCTAATAAAATCACGGGCTCTTTCACTAACTGCCCTATTGATAACGTCCAAATTCACCCTATTAATTAAAATGAGTACGGTCGTATGCAAATATAATTTACCCAACTATGAGTCGGGGTCGAATCCCACAGAGAACAATATATAGGCGATTAGGAAAAGTATGAAATTTTCACCAACTAAGCTAAAGTCAAACGATGGATAATGTTTTGGTTTTTGGAGAAAATTATAACTAATGCGAAAATGTAAACTAACCTAAAAAGCAAGTAAAATGATCAATGGCCACAAGTATGGATACAAGGGAAACTACGCTCAAGTAACGATCCAATGTATTTCATGATTTACAAATAATGGTGAGTTTATATTACTTAGCCTCGGATAATGACTCTAAATTAGCTTCTTCCGAAGACTAACTAGACTACCTAATTGAATATCCCTAAAGCAATTAGGAGCATTAAGAACACCCGACTATGGCTACAAGTGGTTTCGCCTATTCCTAGGTCGAATTCCATTAGATGAGGGTTAACGCCCCAAATTCTTGTTAATTAATCTTTCCCAATCTCGAGTTTGCCTCTTCCAAGTTTAAACCGAAATAAATGGGCAAGTCTTAGGGTTAGCTACTCCCTTAAGAATCATTCAAGTGAGATTAATTAAAACAACAATAACCCACTTCATTAAGAATAAAATCATTCAACACATAAGCAAAACAAGAGATTCAATCCAAACATAAACAATGTATACTTCCATAAACAAGGTTCAAGTATTGAAATGAAATACCACACACCTAAATATTCAATACAAAACAAGGAATTGAAGAAAGGATTAAGAAATATCTCATTAAAGTGCCTCCAATCTTCTCCTCCAAGGTGTTGGTGATGAAACCCTAGCCTCCAAGGACTTGTGTTGTGCCAAAGATGAAAATGTTTTGCCCCCTAGTCTTCCTTTTATGTTTCCCAATTTTTCCAAGTAAAAAAAAATGACAAAATATGCCCCAGATTTTCGTTTTTGCAGTTCTGCCCGTTTTTTGCAAATCTGTCCCGTTTTTGCAAAACTGTCCACTTTTGACAGTTTTGCAAAACTGTGCAGTTTTGTCCAATTTGACCTCTTTTTGACTTTATTTTCACTTGGTTTCTTCCGATCACTTCTAAATCACATAAACCTGTAAAATAGATGTAAATGATATTAAATGCACTATTTTCTCAAGCAAACATAGCAAAAATATAAGATTAGAGAAGAGATAAGTTGGTAAAATACCAACTTATCAAACCCCCAAACTTAAACTATTGCTTGTCCTCAAGCAATTCAAAACATACAATCTCCTTTTAAGGAATCAACTCAATAGTGCACCAACATCATACCAAGTCAAAAAGTCTACTTTAAGCACAAAAACATGACTTTGATTGGTACCAACAATTAATTCAAAGCATATGAATCACCAACTTCTTCTCAAAAACTTCATTTTCATTCAAGTGCTCAAACACCAAGTTAATCAAAGTAGCACTCACGTCATGACACTAAAGCTTCAAAATTTGCCTCATTATCACAAAACAACTTTCTTTTGTTCATTCCTCTCAATTGAAAAATGGAACAAATTCACAACTTAAATTCTTATGTGCCCTCACACTCAAGAGAGAATCCCACACTTAGAAAATGTAATTCAAATGAGATATCAAATAGAAAGAATTAACTCTCTCTCTCACAAAGATGTTCAAATGCACACAAGTAGTACCATAAGCTTGCCCTTCATGTATTTCTCCACTAATGTAGACACACTTGGTTCAAAATTAATTAGGACTTAAAGGGTTGTAATTTAGGCTTTTGGTTAAGGTAGGGCACAATTTGGGTAAAAGTGACTCAAAACCTCCCTAAGCACTACAATTTTCAACATTCAGCGCACACTTCCTTTGAAACTTTTCCACCCCTTTCTTCATTTTTTCATTTCACCACTTAGTCTTCCCATTAATCACAACTCTTTATTCTTCCTTCATTTTTCTTTTTTTTTTTCTTTTTCAAAATAACAAGGAAGTTTTCAATTTTTTTTCTTTCACCTTTTCACCTTTAAAGTAACTCTCTCATAACAACTTTTCCAACCATCACCCCCAAACTTAGGCTTTTAGCCTATGTTTTCACTTTCAACGCACTTAAGGAGGTAGAGTACCAAAAGATGGATCAATGAAGAACAAGGTAAAGCTTGTAACATGGTTTTCAAAGAAAAGGTTAAAGGCTCAAAAGGGGTTAACTAGGGAAAACATGCAAGGGTAGGATATTTAAGGGGCAAAAAGGGTCCAAGGAAGGCCTAACATCATTTTTTAAACCAAGTGTAGTCTAGGATTTCGCCTTGAAACACATTCCGGGCAAGTTCTAGACCACAAGTAATGCAAAAGAACTCACAAAACCTCACTACACATGGCACATACAAACTCAAGTGAAATATGTATCCAAGAACCAATTGAAACAAATGAACTCAAAAAGTCACTCATAGCCTAAAGAGACTAATTAGTGAAAGTAAGAGCCAAAAATTGAATCTAAAAGTCACAACAAGAAACCTTACTTCAATCATTTTTCTTTTTCAAAAATCAAGAATTCACATGCCAAGGTTTAAATAAGTTGGTACCAAGCAAGCCAAAAATTAGCCAAGGGGCAAAAAATCACATCCCAACACCATTTTTACTCCTAAACTACCTAACTAAGAACGGAAATAAAATAATAAAAGTGACTAATCTACAACATGCCAAAAGAACGAAATTTTTAGAAATTTGAGCAAGTTCCATTTGTAACGTTTATCCACAGCCACACCAACAAATATAAAACAAGCCGGCAAGGGCACACAATCAAGCATAACCAAAATATAACGTGCTACCACATGCCACCCCCAACTAAAAATATTGCGTGTCCTCACCGCACAATGACAACAAAGGACGGAGTTTTTTTGCGTAAAAATCGAAAGTTTTACAAAATCGAAGCTTTTTAGAATCGACAGCTTTTACAAAAAGCTTTTTTATAAAATCGATGCTTTTTCGTAAATCGATAGCTTTTTCAAAATCGAGCTTAGTTTTGCGAATCGGTAAGCAAAATCGGAGCTTTTTAAATCGATTCTTTTGCAATTTTCAGCAGCTACTGGTTTGGGGCTATCCGGAAATCCGACCTGCTCAAAACAACTCCAAAAATTTTGTAACTTTGCAGATTAGTCAAAAACCATAAGCAAAACCATTCCAAAAAATCAAATTTCAAAAATGATTTAAAATTTTTAAAACGATGGGTTGCCTCCCACCAAGCGCTTAAGTTAACGTCGCGGCACGACGGTTACCTTTACCACTTTTCCTTCCATTTGGAAGATATGAATTTGCGCCCCAACTTTGAATCAAGATCATGATGACGCTCATGGGGCGGTGGTAAGTAGATGAACAAGCCAAACGTTAATTTCTTCATTTTGCACTTCTTGGCTTTTAAATGAGGAATGTCATTTTGCCTTCTTACTCTTTCGAATTGCAAGATGTAAGGCACTTGTCTTTCTTCTTCACCATCCAACATGGATGTATGTGTCTCAATTCCCATATCACCATACAAATCCAATGTTGAAAAATGCTTGGAGTGAGACTTCAACCTCCCAATTTGCAAATTTTTCCGGATTTTGACATTCTCATTTTCCCCCAAACTAGAGTCAATTTCAACCATATTTTCCATGACAATGGTTGACTCTAATTCCTTTTCTTTTTCTTTGGCATCTCCAATTAGCATAAAGTCGGTTGGAGGACGTTCAATTCTTGATTCTTTCTTTTCAAAGTTGGCCTCCAACATGGGCATTATCCTCTCATATTGAGCATTTGAGAATTCTTCTTGATTTTGTTCAATTGCCCATGGATGATTTTTGTCTTGAATCATCAAGCCATTTTGGATACTAGTTTCCAAGTACTCCTCCAAGGCTTTTTGATTTTCATTTCCTTCATCAAGTAGGCACTCCATCATGAGCTTGAACTCTCCATTTTGATCATTGTCAACTTCTTCCACTTCCATTCCCCTATCATTGTCACAACAAAAAGTAGAATCATCATAGTGGGGGTTCGGGGAAGGGAAGGACAAATAAGCACAATTATCCCAATGACCATTTCGACCACCACACCTATCACAAATACTCCACTCATAGGTTTGAGATTGTGCGCACAATCCGCCCCCGAGAGAATTCAAACAATTTTGCCATGAGTGTGGTCCTCCACAATAGGGACAAGGGTCATCAAAGTATGAACAACTACCATCCAACCAATTTTCATTATATGATGCCATTTTTTTTTTTTTTTTTTTTTTTTTTTGCAGAAGCAAAAGCGGGCTTTTTTCAAATTTTGCGAAGCAAATCTCTCGGACGATTCCCCGCAAAACCGGGCAAAGCAAAAATGACAGTTCTGCAAAAACGGACAGCTTTGCAAGCAAAAATCGGACAGTTTGCAAAAGGCGGACAGATTGCGAAAGGCAAAAACGGAGTTCTGCAAGTTTTACAGTTTTGCAAAAACTGGTCAGTTTTTTTTTTTTTTAAAGATAAAATAAATCAAAGAAAGTTTGGACCAAAGCAAGTTAGCTTAAATCCCAAACTAAACCAAATACGCCAAATTGTTCCCCGGCAACGGCGCCATTTTTTGATAACGTCCAAATTCACCCTATTAATTAAAATGAGTACGGTCGTATGCAAATATAATTTACCCAACTATGAGTCGGGGTCGAATCCCACAGAGAACAATATATAGGCGATTAGGAAAAGTATGAAATTTTCACCAACTAAGCTAAAGTCAAACGATGGATAATGTTTTGATTTTTGGAGAAAATTATAACTAATGCGAAAATGTAAACTAACCTAAAAAGCAAGTAAAATGATCAATGGTCACAAGTATGGATACAAGGGAAACTACGCTCAAGTAACGATCCAATGTATTTCATGATTTACAAATAATGGTGAGTTTATATTACTTAGCCTCGGATAATGACTCTAAATTAGCTTCTTCCGAAGACTAACTAGACTACCTAATTGAATATCCCTAAAGCAATTAGGAGCATTAAGAACACCCGAATATGGCTACAAGTGGTTTCGCCTATTCCTAGGTCGAATTCCATTAGATGAGGGTTAACGCCCCAAATTCTTGTTAATTAATCTTTCCCAATCTCGAGTTTGCCTCTTCCAAGTTTAAACCGAAATAAATGGGCAAGTCTTAGGGTTAGCTACTCCCTTAAGAATCATTCAAGTGAGATTAATTAAAACAACAATAACCCACTTCATTAAGAATAAAATCATTCAACACATAAGCAAAACAAGAGATTCAATCCAAACATAAACAATGTATACTTCCATAAACAAGGTTCAAGTATTGAAATGAAATACCACACACCTAAATATTCAATACAAAACAAGGAATTGAAGAAAGGATTAAGAAATATCTCATTAAAGTGCCTCCAATCTTCTCCTCCAAGGTGTTGGTGATGAAACCCTAGCCTCCAAGGACTTGTGTTGTGCCAAAGATGAAAATGTTTTGCCCCCTAGTCTTCCTTTTATGTTTCCCAATTTTTCCAAGTAAAAAAAAATGACAAAATATGCCCAGATTTTCGTTTTTGCAGTTCTGCCCTGTTTTTTGCAAATCTGTCCCGTTTTTGCAAAACTGTCCACTTTTGACAGTTTTGCAAAACTGTGCGCTTTTGTCCAATTTGACCTCTTTTTGACTTTATTTTCACTTGGTTTCTTCCGATCACTTCTAAATCACATAAACCTGTAAAATAGATGTAAATGATATTAAATGCACTATTTTCTCAAGCAAACATAGCAAAAATATAAGATTAGAGAAGAGATAAGTTGGTAAAATACCAACTTATCAGCTCCACTAAAATCAACAAGAGTTACAACAATGTTCTCCAAATGTCTACAATATCAAAACCAAACACGGAGCAACAATACATAAAAGATAACACCAAAACTAGTGACGAAAGGAGAGAAATCGCCCAAAAAAATGAGCTACTATTCGTACTCGAAAACTAGAGCTACAAACTACAAAATCCGATCTACACTATCGAAATCCAAGAACCAGATGTTGAGAACCCCCAATCAAATTTCAGCACGATCCAACGGTTAACGAATCGGAAAACGCAATATTAAGTGGACTGCTGTGGCTGATTTTAACTGGTCCAAAAATCACCTCTTCTCTCTCAATTTTTTTCTCTATATGGCTGCTAAGAATTCACTCTTGTGTTATAAAAATAAGACCTAAATTGATCCTATATATAGAGAATTTTAGGGCAAAAATGGCCTGGTGCAAATTGGATTGGGTCTTATTAACCCAATTCCACATAGGAAGGGAAAAGCCAAAAACCCAACAATTCTCCCCCTCCCGACTATGTGGAGGAAAGCGCCATCCCGGCGATCATACAACACTCTTCAAACTTCCTTCTTGGCAAAGCTTTAGTCAACATATCTGAACCATTATCATCGGTGTAAATCTTCGCAAGCTCAAGCAACTTAGAATCCAACACATTTCTAATCCAATGGTATCTCACATCAATATGTTTCGACCTACCATGAAATGTAGAGTTTTTGCCAAGATGAATCGCACTTTGACTGTCACAATAAAGCACATACCTGTCTTGAGCAAAGCCAAGTTCCTCCATAAATCTCTTCCTCCAGAGCAACTCTTTACAAGCTTCAACGGCAGCAATAAGCTCAGCTTCTATAGTAGATAGAGCAACACATTTTTGCAACCTAGATTGCCAAGACACAGCTCCCCCTGCATAAGTAATCAAGTAGCCCGAAGTAGACTTACGAGTTTCAACATCACCGGCCATATCTGAATCAGTGTAACCATAAAGAATAGGCTTCTCTGTCCCAAAACACAAACTCAGACTAGAAGCGCCACAAAGATATCTCATAATCCACATCACAGCATTCCAATGCTCTCTTCCTGGATTAGAAAGAAAACGGCTAACAATACCAATAGCATGAGAAATATCTGGTCTTGTACAAATCATCGCATACATCAGACTGCTAATAGCCGAAGCATAAGGAACTTTCTTCATACCTTTCTTCTCATCACCACTAGAAGGACACTGCTTCGTGCTCAATTTGAAGTTGTCACGACCCGACCGGAGGGCCATGACGGGCACCCGGAGCTAACCCACCGGGCACCTCTAGGTGAGCCACATGACCTGCTAAAAATCTCCACGCGTCAATAATGCCATTTCCATTGGGCTAAGGCACTTTTATATCAACATCAACAAACATGCCCATGTGCATATATACAAGCCAATGAGGCTAACAAAATTATATACAAAATATGAGCCGACATGGCTAAAAGACATCTAACTATACACAATTGTCTACGAGCCTCTAGAAAGAGTGTGTAGCATCATCTAGATCGGACAGGGCCCCGCCATGCCCATATATAAACAAAAGAATAGTACCAACAAACGCAGCTTCCGAATCAAGCGAAGCTCCGCTGTTAGCTTCGAATGCATGTACCTAAGGATCAAGTCTATCTCCCCGTCCACCTCGCGGGGATGACGCAACCGTCCACAAATAAAAGGACGTCGACGAATATTGTACCGAGTATGTAAGGCATAATCAATAACATAATAAGCATAGAGCGATAACATAAGAAAGAAAAGTCAGCCGGGACGACAGAGCCATTTATACCTCTAGTGACGTTCATCATATTTACTTACCCTTTTTCTAATG
Source organism: Lycium ferocissimum (assembly GCF_029784015.1). Lineage (NCBI taxonomy): Eukaryota > Viridiplantae > Streptophyta > Magnoliopsida > Solanales > Solanaceae > Lycium > Lycium ferocissimum. The sequence goes on along the minus strand of NC_081349.1, from coordinate 56,376,230 downwards.
GGAACCTTCCATTACATAAACTTATATATATAGTATTATCATACCCGACCATAGAGGTTCGGTGTCTTACATACCCGACCATGACAAGGTTCGGTGTTATACATACCTGACCCTACCAAGGCTCGGTGTTATCCGTACCCAACCGGCAGTGGGCGCGCGCGCGCGATAGATATCATACCCGGCCATATAAGCGTTCTTAATATATATATATATATATATATATATATATATATATATATATATATATATATAGATACACACACATAGGAGTACATACATATTCTCAACATCATCATCATCATCGTTATCACTTTCATTATACCCTTCCTTAGAGGATTAACTATCATAGGATGAGACCAATGGTATTGTGAGAATATCAAGAATCATGAACTTTGGTGATTCTTGGAACAAAGTCATCTTGGAAGGCATTAGGGAATTTCATGTGAAGGTATACAATGATGGGATCATGCCTTAAGGAAAGAAGGGTTAGCATTACATACCTTTTTATCCTCTTAACTACTTATCGTTCACCGCCAGGGCTTGAGAAAACTACATTTAAAAGGATTCATACCAAGGTTAAGCCTTAAAGATACTCTTAAATTCAAACTAGAATAATTCATGAGCTAACGAAAATTGGGAAGCATTTTCCCTATTTCATCGACTTCCACCATATCGCAAAACAACTCCCAAACAATTACAATAACACCCACAATATCATAATCAAGTGGTCATATTCCATTAAGTCTCAAAATTCATTCTCATATTCAGCTTATATCAACAACTTTACACCAACCCTTGGCACAATTGTATGCAACACTTCTTTGTCATTATTATCACCCTTCATAATGATATTATATTCATAGCATACTAAGAATCATGACTCAAGTTAGTGTACTACTCAAAATACCATTAATACTACATATGAACTTCATTTTCTACTTTCTTCCCTCACTCAAGTTATTCAACAACCAAGCAGACTTAAAAATATGAAATAGACATGAAACCTAACCTTTTATCTCATAGGAATGGGCTTTGGATCAAGTTACTAACTTGTATGAAAACCCTAGCTTCAATACCAAAGGAATTCTTGAAGTCTACCAACCCTAGTGAGTCTTCCAACACATAGATATCTTGATTCTTGCTATATGATCTTTGATTTCCCTTGGGTTTGAGTGGAATATGCTTGAGGGAAGGTTCTAGAGCTTTTAAGAGTTTGGGAGAAGTGGGAAATGAGAAAATAGAACAAGGGTCATCTATATAAATAAAATGGAAAAAGCTGCCCGACCCAATTATACAGCCATTTATACGGTCCGTATAAATGGACCGTATAATACCACCAGGGAAATACCCTTCTCCACCACCGTTATACGGACCATTTATGCGGGCCGTATAACTTATACGGTCCGTATAAATGGTCGAACAACCCACAGTTTTTCCGAAACTTCTCTCGTCGATTCGATCAACCTCCAATCCTTATGGAACCTTATTGACACTTATGAAACACTTCAGTAACCATCTAAGAAGCCTTGTAGCTCCTCCTCAAAACATTATTACTAAATAAATATTAGCTCAATCGTTGAGAAACCTTTCCAAACATGACTTGCATTCCACTTCCTTCAACGAACTTAGTTTCACTAATTGATATGGCTTCAAAATCTTATGAGGCGCACTTTAATGTTATCAAATACTCTCCTTAATATCATAGGGACCTCATGTTCACCTTAAGCTCGTGTTAGTCTACTCACAACGCAACAAGTCCAAAATTTTCGAGGTGTAACAGAAGTGCATAGCTAAAGGTGTTTTGACAACCTTAGCTTTAGCCATGTTGAACCTGCGAAGTACTTTCTGAATGTACTTCTCTTATGATAACCATAACTTCTTGGCCTTTCTGTCACGAACAGTATGCCTTGCTGGTCCTAAGTCTTTCATAGCAAAAGACTTATTCAACTCTTGCTTCAACTTCGAATTTCGCAAGCATTCCGACCAACAACAAGCATGTCATCAATATAAAGCAGTAGAATGATAAAGTCACCATCGAGAATTTTTGTACAAAAACAAAATGATCTAAAGAAGTCTTCTTAAAGCCCTGCGACTTATAAAAAAACCAAACTTCTGTACCTTTGTACGGGAGTTTGTTTCAAACCATACAAGCTCTTCTTCAATTTGCAAACATAATTCTCTTTACCATGACTTCAAAACCTTAAAATTTGCTCCATATAAATTTCTTCATCTAAGTCACCATGGAGAAAAGTAGTTTTAACATCCATTTGTTCAACGTCTAAATCTATACTTGCAGCCAAGCCTAGAACAACCCGAATGGATGACATCTTCACAACTAGAGAAAAGATTTCATCAAAATCAACTCCTTTTTTCGGATTAAAGCTCTGGACAACCAATCTAGCCTTGTACCGTGGAACTGGGTTACCATCTTCATGTTTCACCCTAAAAACCCACCTATTTTTCAAAGCTTTTCTATCTCTAGGAAGCTTAACCAGATCAAATGTATGATTATCATGCAATGATTTAATCTCATCTTGCATAACATCAAACCACCTTTCTTTTTCTTCACTATCCATGGCTTTACCAAAACTTTCAGGTTCTCCCCCGTCAGTCAAGAGTGCAAACTCATTAGGCGAATAACGAGATGAAGGTACTTTCTCTCTAATAGATCTTCTGAGAGAACTCTCTGGAGCATCAATAGTAGCTGGTTGCTGGCCAACCACATCATCTTCCACTGGGGCATCAACAACAGAATGCTGGTCATTCTGAACATGATCATTAACTTCATTATCAACTTGAGCTTTATCATTTTAAAGATTTTCTCCGGGTGCTATAGTCACAGGAACTGGATCAACATCAACTAAGCTTTCACTATTCTGAGAATCAACCTTCTCAGCTTTGTCAAAATCTTCAATTGTCTGGTCTTCAAAGAACACAACATCACGGCTTCTACCAAGTTTCTTTTTAACTGGATCATAGAAACGATAGCCAAATTTGTCTTGACCATAACCAATAAAGATACACTGCCTAGTTTTAACTTGACATTGACCTCTCATCCTTAGGAACATGCACAAAGGCCTTACACCCAAAGACTCACAGATGAGGATAAGAGACATCCTTACCAAACCAAACTTTGTCAGGGACATCACCATCCAAAGCAACAGTAGGAGATAAATTGATAACATAAAGCGAGTATTAAGTGCTTCGCCCAAAATGAATACGGCAACTTAGCATCGAAAGCAAACATCTAACCCTCTCAACTAGAGTTCTCGTTAATCCCTCCACTAAACTATTTCTTGAGGAGTCTTTGGAGGAGTTTTCTGATCTTTGAATACCCTACTGTCTACAATAACTATCAAAAGGACCAATGTATTTACCACCATTGTCTGAACTGATGCATTTTAGTTTCCTCCCTGTCTGTCTCTCAACCAAGGCCTGAAAAGTCTTGAACACATCAAGTACTTGATCCTTGAACTTTAAAGAAAATATCCAAAGTTTGCGAGAATGAAGTCACAAAGTAAAGTGCACCACCACGAGAGCTTACTTTAAAAGGACCACACAAATCAGAATGTACCAATTCCAGCAAATCAAGCTTTCTTAAAGGCGAATGACTCTTAAAGAAAACTCTTTTATGTTTCCTGGCTAAGCAATGAACACATCTATTTAACTTTGCTTGTTTCACTCCAGAAAGCAAATTCTTCTTAGCCAAGTTATCAATCTCCTTCTCGCTCATATGACTTAGCCTTCTATGCCATAACTACGATTAAAATATCATTCTCCGGCAAATTCTTGAGTCACCACAAATGGAGCCACGAAATAAGTACAAGTCGGATATCTTGTTACCTCGAGCCACAATCATTAAACCTGCGAGAAGCTTCCTTTGGCTACCACCAACGAGTTTGATTATAACCCTCGTCATCAAGCTTTCTGCAAATTAAATTCGACGAACATACGGAGTATGCTTGACATTGTTAACAACCAACCTCGAATCGTTCTTACTTTTCAAGAAAACTGTGCCAATGCCAAATACCTTAACCTGACTATTATTGCCTATTCATAACATTCTAAAATTACCAAGAGTATAAGAAGAAAATAATTCATTCTTTGGCGTGACATGAGAAGTGGCATCTGAATCCACAAACCAGGTAAACTCATCACAAACAAGATTGATATAATTTTTACCACAAGCAACAAGAAGATCATTTTCAGCAACAACAGTAACACGATCATTATCGCCTTCCTTCTTTTGTTTTTTCTGGTCTCTCTTAAACTCGTAGCAATGTTTCTTGATGTGCCCTTTCAAGTGACAATAGTCACATGTAAGATTCTTGTACACTGGAGGATCTTGACTTGCTTCTACTTTTTGCCTCTGTCATTGGCCACTGGGAAGTTACTTTCTGTCTTTAGTAATCAAAATATCGGAGTGTGAAGTTGAAGAAGACGAAGCTTGAGATCTTCTTCTGATCTCTTCATTCAAAACACCACTTTTAGCATATTCCATAGTTACACCATCATGGGAGCGAGAATTAGTCAAAGAAACTTGAAGAGTTTCCCGAGTTTGGCACGGTATTAGAAGCCAAATCCTGTATTTCTTCATCAAACTTGACACCCATTCCGGACACACGATCAAAGACACCACGAAAATCATTGATATGATTAGAAATAGGGTTGCCCTACTGTATCTAACATTAAATCAATTGTTTTGAAAAGGAACTGACTTATTATTGCGGTCTTGAAGCATAAAGTGTCTCGAGCTTTTCCACAACTTTTAGCATTTGTCTCATTCACAATATGATTTTGAACATTATCTTCAACCCATTGCACAATATAGCTACAAACACATGTAAGTGCTCGGAATTCCCGATCCTCATCTTCAATAGACTCGAATTCTTAGAAACGGAAACACGGGTAAAATGCAATTTCTTGACAAATGGAAGATCATTTATCTTGCTTTTCCAAATATGGTAATTACTGCCATTTAAGCAAACCATCTTGCTCATATTTGCCTCCATCATTCAAATAGACCAACAACACAACCAAATATAACCACAAGCTCTGATATCACTTTGTTGGAAAGAAACAAGCAACAATCATATTGCACGGCGAGGAAACAGCCGAAGAAATACCCAAGTCAAAACGTTTCACATTATTTGAACCAAGAGAAGAGAATAAACACTAGCACAAATATAAATTCGGAGAGCAACTATACCAACAACAAAATAGAAAAGCAAGCGAAAGTAAATTAATACAAGAGACACCAAATTTGCGTAGTAAAACCCCTTCAAGGTGAAGAGGAAACATCCACGGGATCTCCGGCCCACAAAAGCTCCACTAAAATCAGCAAGAGTTACAACAATGTTCTCTAAATGTCTACAACATCAAAACCAAACACGGAGCAACAATACATAAAAGATAGCACCAAAACTAGTGAAGAAAGGAGAGAAATCACTCCAAAAAATGAGCTATTGTTCGTACTTGAAAACTAGAGCTACAAACTACAAAATTCGATCTCCACTATTGAAATCCAAGAACCAGATGTTGAGAACCCCCAGTTCAAATTTTAGCACGATCCAACAGTTAACGAATCGAAAAACGCAATTTTAGGTGGACCGCAGTGGCTGATTTTCACTGGTCCGAAAATCGCCTCTTCTCTCTCAATTTTTCTCTCTATATGGCTGTTATGTTCACTCCTGTGTTATAAAAATAAGACCTAAGTTGATCCTACATATAGAGGATTTTCGGGCAAAAGTGGCTTGGTCTAAATTGGATTGGGTTTTATTAATCCAATTCCACATAGGAAGGGAAAACTCAAAAGCCCGATAGTTTGGGCAACAAAAATCAAATCTAGATTGTACAAAAAAATTTAGTGAAAGAAATCGTGCAAAAGACATTTCTTGGTCAGCGCCATTGAGCCGCCACGGGAGCGCTATCTCGTTGAAAGGAGGCTAAGGCAGTTTAGCTGATAAGTCACGGATTTTAGGGCTTTTTACATCCACTACTTATGCTTTTTATGTAGTCTTTTCAAGTGTTTGTTCGTGTTTTCGTTTGTTTTCATGTGTTTTCAGGTTTAGTGAGTCGAGGACAAAATGGAACAAAAAAAGTATAAAGTTGCGGCAAATATGCGGCACCGCAAAGTGGATTTGCGGCCGCATCTTTTGCCCAGAGAAATGACAGTGAGCTGACAAAAAATCATCAACTTGTGGTGAGAATGCGGTACCGCAACTTCGGAGTTGCGGTCACATTTTGGAAGCCCGAATGCCCAGTGAGCCAAGCTACATGGCTGAATTTGCGAAGCAGATGCGGCACCGTAAACTCAAGTTGCAGCCGCATCTTTAGAAGGACCAAGAAGAATTGCTGAGTGTTCTGCGGTCGCAAACTCAAGTTGTGACCGCAATCTATGATCGCAAGTCGTAAATTAGTCCAAAATTTGACTTTTTGTCCTTCCTCTATAAATACTTGTACCTAGTGCTCTGTACATGTTATTGAATATTCCTCACTTTTCAGTTTTAGTTGTCTTTTAGCACTAAAGAGAGCATTGAATACTATTGTTGTGTGAAGCTTTTAGAGAAGATTCTTTACCTTTTGTCATCTTCTTCTTTAACATTATTGTAAGCTTCCATGAATATTCTCTTTGCTACTACTTTTTATTTAATGAGTATGAGTAGCTAAATCATTTAGCTAAGGTTGTGGGACCAAATGTACTAGTTATGTGATTGAGTTTTTGCATTCAACTTCCATTTATGTGTTATGATGCATTTCTATTTACTCTTTGTTCTTTAATGCCATTTAATGGTGTACAACATTATTTGTGCCTATTTACGTTTCCTTTGCTTGAGAAAGAAAGGGGAAGTTAGAAAAAGAGTAAATAGCAAGAATTTGAGGCTTCTAAACCTCATCTAATAACTTGAGCTAGAGATAGGAAAGTTACTTGAAATAAAATGGGTGTTCATTCATTTTCCACATCCTAAGGCTTAAAAAAGCTTAGTGATGACATTTATCACCTTGGTTGAGAAACTCTTGATAAACTTATGTATCCCATATTTAATTGCACATACACATATGAAGGAGTTGGATTAATACTCAGTTGCATTACTTTTCATTGGAACCACAACCTTAGTGCTTTTAGTAATTATTAATCAAAAATCAATCATTCTCTTACCAATGATCATGACAACTATTAAAACCAAACTTTTTGTACATTCCCGTCTCTAGAAATATATATACTATTAGTCAAGCGTTACACTTAACGAGTTGTATTCTCTGTGAGATTCGACCGCAACCTTGTTGGGTTCTATATTTGACAACGATCGCTTACTCCTATTTTAAAGGTGTAATTTGGGCGTATCAAATTCTGGCGTCGTTGCCAGGGAATACTAAACGTCCACCAAAAGAGGAAGTTCTTGAGCGATGTTCGAAAATATTATTGGGATGAGCCTTACCTATTTCGTGTTTGCGCCGACAACATCATAAGGCGGTGTATTCCCGAAGTAGAGATAATGCCTATCGTAGAGGTTTGCCATTCATCACCCGGGGGGGGGGGCATCATAGTAGCTCTAGAACAGAGGCAAAAGTGCTTCAAAGTGGTTTTTATTGGCCTACCATCCACCAAGATGCTCATGACTTTGTGCTATCTTGTGATTAAGGTCAACGTCATGGTAGGATCTCAAGAAGGCATGAACTCCCAATGACACTGATTCTTGAGGTGGAGTTGTTTGATGTTTGGGGGATCGATTTCATGGGTCCATTTGTGAGTTCCTATAATAACAAATATATCCTTATAGCGGTAGACTATGTTTCTAAATGAGCGGAGGCTATAGCGCTTCCTAACAATGAAGGAGAGAGTGTCACCGCATTCTTGAAAAAACACATCTTCACAAGGTTTGGGACACCAAGGGCCATCATTAGTGATGGGGGTAGTCATTTTTGCAACCGGCTGTTCAAAGAACTTCTTGAGAAGTATGGCGTCAAGCATAGAGTTACTACCCCTTATCATCCCCAAATGAGTGGTCAAGTGGAAGTGTCGAATCGTGAAATTGAGAGCATCCTTTCCAAAACTGTCAATGCCAACAGGACCGATTGGTCAAGAAAGTTAGATGATGCTCTATGGGCTTACCGGACGGCATACAAGACACCAATTGGCATGTCTTCTTACTAATTGGTTTTGGTAAAGCTTGTCACCTTCCAGTGGAACTTGAGCATAAAGCGTTGTGGGCTTTGAAAAAGTTGAACCTTGAATGGGGCGAAGCTTCGCAATTAAGGATGGATCAAATCAATGAGCTGGATGAATTCCGATTTCAACCCTATGTGAGCTCTTCCATCTACAAAGCCCGCATGAAGCATTTCCATGACAAAAAGATCTTGCAAAGAGAGTTCATCCCCGGAGATAGGGTGTTGTTGTTTAATTCAAGGCTCCGGTTATTTTCGGGTAAATTGAAGTCCAAGTGGTCCGGGCCCTTTGAAGTGACACAAGTATTCCCACATGGAGCAATTGAACTTATTGGTCCGGATGGAGAGCAGTTCAAGGTGAATGGGGAAAGGGTTAAGCATTACTTTGGCTTACCCAATGAAGCAAAGGCAATGGAGGTCATCTACCTCAATGAACCATAAAAAGGGTAAAACCGTCGTGCCGCGATGTTAACTCAAGCGCTTCTTGGGAGGCAACCCAAGTCTTTTGTTTAATGTTTGCTTACATGTGTAGGATGCAAAGATGCAGGGAAAATAAATGCAAAGTGGACTCATGGGAAGAATTAGAAAAGAAAATGAGAAATTAAAGGCAGGGGTGAATTTGCGGCCTTGATACGGTGCCACATCTCTGGATGCGGTGAAAGTTTGCGGCCGCATCTTCACCCCACAAAATGGCTGTGACCAATGATAAAAAAGGAAATTTGAGAGCAATGTGCAGCACCGCAAATTGAATTTGCGGCCGCAACTTTGCTCAAACCTATCAGCCAGTGCCCCGCCAGGTAAGTGAAGTCTGCGAAGGGTATGCGAGGTCGCAAACTTGATATGCGACCGCATTCTCGGCGCAAACTCCAAAAGTATAAAAGGTTTATTTGAAACTTCTTTCCTATTCTTTTCCCTCTGAGTTTAAAACGTGACTCTTTTGCCCTTTGTCACCCCTAATCACAATTTCAAGCATACACCCCTCAAAACCGACCCAACCCCCTCACCATCTTGTTGTGGTGCGTCTATTGGCTCGTAATCAATAATTTCCTACTTGCCCATCTCTACTTTTGATCTATAAGTTATGTTACATGGCTTTTGACTTTAACTCTTCAAATCTTGCAATCTAAGCATGGTCGTAGCCTATAACATTGCCTTGTAACATTATTGTGATGCGCAAACCGTTATTCCCACTTGTTTAATTTGCTTTATAATGGTTTTGTGGGATTTGAATGTTCATGTGTGGAAATTGTTAGATTAGGAGTAGGGATTGCTTGTTAGTAGATTAATAGTGTTGGTAATGCTTGTTGTGATTGGGGGGATGGGGGATAATTGCTTGAAAATGGATAAAAATGGCTTGAGGTCACATAGGTTTGAATTTTAGGGACGATGATGGATTTGCGACCTCAAACTAGGTTGTGCCGCATCTCCATCGCATCCCATGCTGAGTTGAAAGTGACCTCGCGAAAAACCATGAGTTTGCGAGTAAGATGCGGCTCCGCATATTGAGTTTGCGGCCGCAACTCTGCAGTTGCGGCACCACAAACTCGACTTTGCGGTCGCATCTTGTCTTTTCTTCCTTTGATTTTTTTTTCTGTTTCTTGTGCATCGTTGTTAGTTTACTGCTTTCTTAAAACCATAAAAACATAAAAAAAATATCTTCCTGTTCTTCTTAGGACCTAATGTTTGGTGACGGTACAGGATGACTGGACGCAAGAGTTTGGCACAAAAGAACCCAACAAGCTTCGTTGGGAAGAAAAAGAAGCGGCCTGCTTTGTGTACGGGGCCATCTACCACACCCTGTACACCTCAGCCGACTCCTACAGCCCAGAGCACTCTGGCCACTACTGATGATGTGATCCGCCAGAGGTTTGAGGCCCAGATTAAAAGAGAAGAGGGCCTCAGATGGGCAATTGAAGGTGTGAAGGAGAGTTATGACATTAAACGCTCCTTCAACATTGAGAAATGCATCAGTATTTCTGGGTTAGAAGAGTCATTTCCCAGGATCATGGAGCAACTACACATTTCCCAGGATCATGCAGCAACTGCACCAGCGAAACTGGATGGTGTTCACTAAAGAGCTCGGGAAGTTTGTACCCCAAATCGTCAAAGAGTTCTACGCCAGTCTGGGTGTGACTATGGGCAAGAAGAAGAAAGCCGTGGTGGGTTGCACTGTTAGAGGAGAGGCTGTGCTCTTGTTCCACGAGAGAATCAACGTAGAGTATTTTGACACCAAGGGCACACCTCACAGTGAATATGAGGACATGATTCAGTCAAATGTGGCCGAAACCAAGCGAGCCTGGTTGGCAGATATCATAGCGGCTCCGAGCACTACTCTTCCATGGATAAATCCTAAGACGGGTATTGAAAAGGTGACCCTAAATATTGAAGCTAAATTTTGGTTATCCTTCATCAGCTCCCGATTCTGGCCATCACATAATGAGACACTAGTGGGGATTCGCAAGGCCATTCTCATTGCGTGCATCATGACTGAGGTACACATTGATGTAGGTCATATTATGTACCCCCACATTATTGATAAAGCATGGCAGACATCTCGGTCCATCCCTTTCTTGTGCTTGATCACTACTTTATGCAGTAGACATAAGGTGCCTGTGTTTAAAAGGGTTGACCGAGAATGTGCATCAGTTGGGGTCGTGGATATTCTCTGGATTGAAGATGATGATAACCCCAAGAGGAGGAAAAAGGGGGCCCAGGCCCAAACCATTGACCTCACAGCTGGCTTAGAGGACCTTGCTAGGCCGGCCACTTCTGCCATCCCGACACCTTCGGGTCCTGCTTCAGCTAGTGCGTCCACTAGCACCGCTGCGGGGTCCACCACTAGTGACACCCCCACCTGCTACAGGGGTCCCACCTCGGAGCACGCGCCCTCCCTCTGTTGATGATTTTTGGAACATGGCTCGGACTGTGGGGGCTGTGAATTCCAAAGTGACCCGTTTCATCCGCACTCCTTCTGACATAATTAAAAAGGCGATGGAGGAGTCCAACAAATAGTGGGAAGAGTGTGTGGTTAGTCTGGAGAAGAAGGTGGTGAAGATCGAAGCTGGTGAGACAGGGAGTGTGAAGGCGGTGAAGACCGACCTTACTCAGTTGCGCGCCGATTTCACATCTTCCCGGACCCTACTATTTGAGGCCATGGGTACAGGGGTTGGTATGGATACTGAGGAGGTCCACAGGGCTCAGCATGAGTCAGAGGCAGTAGAGAGTTCTTCGCATCACACCACTGCCAGAGATGATCCATTAGATCTGGGTGATAATGAGTACGAGGAGCTGGATGATATTGAGACGCTCCGCTTGGATGCTTCGCAGGAGAAGTTTCAGGATGTATGTACAGCGACTTTTGCCAAAGCATGGCCACCACGTTACCGGTTACGTACGCCGAGCTTGAGCGCGACATGAAAATAGCACGAGAGCACTCCCTTATGGACATGATGCCCCATGCGGGAAAGAGTACTAGTGCCACATCCAGACCTCCACCTACTGGCAGCACTTCAACACAAACTGAGCCCACATCATCCATTATTACTGCTACTGAGCCCACCGCTGAGCACAACACTGAGGCAGTTCGAGAGGCCACATGAGGTGTCACAGAAAGTGTTTACTTCCTTTTGAGTGCTAATTGCTTATTGCATTGGGGACAATGCAATGTTTTTAGTGGGGGTGGTACTCCTAGTGCCGTTTGATGGAGTTTTTGAGTCTTTTTTATATGATGTACCAGGGATACCGTATGTATGACCTGTGTTTTGACGGATAGTACTTATGTGTGTTGTTTTAAACATTGTAGTATTTTCATTATTGCATATGTGTTGTTGTGTTGCTGCCCGTATGTTGTTTGTGTTATTTTATGGTATTAGCTATATTCTTGGCTTTTCTTAGCCGTGGTTCTTTTCGTAAGGATGCTAATGGTCTTTTGAACCTAGTATTTTTTTAGAAAGTTTTGAGTCGGCTTGTCCTAATGATAGATATTTGGGCGCTTTCTTAAGGGAACAAAGCCTTGTAGGGTCGGGATGTGAGCATGACTTGTTTGGTATCAATACAGTTAGAATGTTACATAATATTGCATACACCTCCAAAATTTTTGAGCTTTAATGAGAATTGATAATCATGACAACTTAGGCTTCACTTTGTTATTCTTGACAATTCAATTGGGTAAACCATTAATTGATCTTGTTTTGAAAGAGATTGACTCATTTTGAACATAGCATGTGCCAGGAGCGGTGATGTTTTGTACTGAATTGTATGATTGCTTGTGTCAACTAGAACTTGCCCGGTTTGTCTTTCTAAGCTAAACTTAAATGATCGGTTGAAGAAAGGATCTTAGGCAATCTTTGAATGTCCATGTGAAACACCTTGTACATATATGTATCACTAGTCACCCCTTTTGAGCCTTTAGCCTTTTTCTTGTTGCCATATTATAAGTCGTACCACTTCATGTATCTCTTTTGAACCCATCCTTCCTTGAACTCTAAAATCTCAACATAGGCTGTTAGCGTAAGTTAGGGGTGAGAGGCCATGTGAGTAAGGTCAACGAAAATAGAAAGTGGAATGGCGGTGGTTAGAAATGAAAAGGTTGCCCTTGCACGAAAGAAAATAAAAGAAAAAGAAAGAAGTTTTGTTTATCGTTGTGTTTGCTAGAAAGGATTCTAATAAGTACAAAAGGGGCGGTTAATAAAAAAGCAATAGAAAGATGTGACTAAGGAGAGAAAAGGTGGAAGGAAAATGAAAGCGTGGTGAATCAAAGAAAAGGCCTCAATCAAGTCAAATGTAGTGCTCAAGGAAGGGATAGTCACTTTTGTACCCAAATTTGTATCCTACCCAACCTAAAGCTATCATTACAACCCGAAAAGACCTTTGTGATCTACAATTGATTGTTTTTTAAACTAGTATGGAAAGAAAGTAAGGGCAAGCATATGGTTTGATACTTGTGGCACGTGAGATTCTTTTTGACTGCAAGTATTCTCCTTTTGTCCCTCTAGATTGATTGATATTTGTGTGAAAGGGACTTTCTTTCTTGTGAGAGTGCATGTATTGCAATAATAGATGAGCAATGAAATCATGAAAGCAAGTCAATAGAATGTGAATACGAATTGAGTAATCTCAAGAAACCATGTGAAGCTTTGGAGTGTCATAAGGTCATTGTTAGTGCATTTATGAAATAACAAGAAGGGGCGGATATAGTAGAAGTATTATGTGTGTTTTCTAATTATTGATACCAATCGATAGTCATGTGCATCCCATGTAGGCCAGTTGGCAAGTCGTGAGTCATGAGTATCGAGTCATTTGCTTGAGGACAAGCAAAAGGTTAAGTTGGGGGTGTTGATAAGTCGTGGATTTTAGGGCTTTTTACATCCACTACTTATACTTTTTGAGTAGTCTTTTCAAGTGTTTGTTCGTGTTTTCGTGTGTTTTCATGTTTTTTCAGGTTTCGTGAGTCGAGGACAAAAGTGAGACAAAATGGAACAAAAAGAGCAAAAGAGCATAAAGTTGCGGCAAATATGCGGCACCGCAAAGTGGATTTGCGGCCGCATCTTTTGCCCAGAGAAATGACAGTGAGCTGAGAAAAGATCATCAACTTGCGATGAGAATGCGGTACCGCAAATTCGGAGTTGTGATCGTATTTTGGAAGCCTGAACACCCAGTGTTCCAAGCTACATGGCTGAATTTGCGAAGCAGATGCAGCACCGCAAACTCAAGTTGCGGCCGCATCTTCAGAACGACTAAGCAGAATTGCTGAGTGTTCTATGATCTGCGATCGCAAACTCAAGTTGTGACTGCAAACTATGATCGCAAGTCATAAATTTGTCCGAAATTTGACTTTTTGTCCTCCCTTTATAAATACTTGTACCCAGTGCTCTGTGCATATTATTGAATATTCCTCACTTTTCAGTTTTAGTTGTTTTTTAGCACTAAAGAGAGCATTGAATACTATTGTTGTGTGAAGCTTTTAGAGAAGATTCTTCACCTTTTGTCATCTTCTTCTTTAACATTATTGTAAGCTTCCATGAGTATTCTCTTTGCTACTACTTTTTATTTAATGAGTATGAGTAGCTAAATCATTTAGCTAAGGTTGTGGGACCAAATGTGTTAGTTATGTGATTGGATTTTTGCATTCGACTTCCATTTATGTGTTATGATGCATTTCTATTTACTCTTTGTTCTTTAATGCCATTTAATGGTGTACAATATTATTTGTGCCTATTTACGTTTCCTTTGCTTGAGAAAGAAATGGGAAGTTAGGAAAAGAGTAAATAGCAAGAATTTGAGGCTTCTAAACCTCATCTAATAACTTGAGCTAGAGATAGGAAAGTTACTTGAAATAAAATGGGTGTTCATTCATATTCCACATCCTAAAGCTTGAGAAAGCTTAGTGATGACATATATCACCTTGGTTGAGAAACTCTTGACAAACTTATGTAACCCATATTTAATTGCACATACACATATGAAGGAGTTGGATTAATACCAGTTGCATTACTTTCCATTGGAACCACAACCTTAGTGCATTTAGTAATTGTTAATCAAATATCAAGCATTCTCTTACCAATGATCATGACAAATATTAAAATCAAACTTTTTGTACATTCCCGTCTCTAGAAATATAGACTATTAGTCAAGCGTTACACTTAATGAGTTTATTTCTTCATTGTATTATATGTGGGATTCGACCCAAACCTTGTTGGGTTCTATATTTGACAACGACCGCTTACTCCTATTTTAAAGGTGTAATTTGGACGTATCATCAGCGTTGTCTCGCCTAAGGCAGGCCAAACGTTATTGCTTTGTTATGTACTTAGAGCGCGATCGCGCTAATGACCTATTTCAGGTATAAAAAGGGCAGAATCGAAGTTTTAAGCTTATTTCACCATTGTTGGATTTAGGAGCTCGGGATAACTTGAACCAAAGAGAGATATGTCATTTGCAAGGATGGATAAGTGATCTAAAGTAATTTTTGGTTAAATATGGGGATTATCCACTTGATTTAGTGCCTAGATAATGAAATTTTGAGTTAGAAATTGAAAAATAAAAAATTCCTAGGTTTAAGAGAATGAAATTAAGGATTTAAGGGTCCATTAGACGTAGAATTACAAACTAATGATAGATTTGGATTCGTCGGGTTATGGATAAGCCAAAAACGTAATCAATTTTAAATTTTGACCACAATTCTTAGATTTGACTTTTTGAGTTGACTTTGAGTCGATTAGTCATATATTACAATATGGATATCATTGAACTTCTTTAAACTTGTATAGTTTTCTTTTTAATAGATCGAGTTTGTGTAATCAACTCAAAGCGAGGAAAGACAGTTCGAGAGGACTAAGTAGCTTCAAAATGAGGTAAATTATCATTTAGGTAGTTTTTCCCAAATTGACCTATTTGCAATATATTACATGTATGGGAGTAACATATATACCAGGTGACGAGCGCATATGGGGGTATTGTGATACACGTTGGGGTATGATATACCATGCCTCCAAAAATTTACTTGTTGCATGACTACTAAGCATATTTCCATCCTAGAGATAACGTTATAGGCATCGTTTCTATACTAGTAGAAAATTTATGAACTATGCACATGTTGATTACATGTTTATCTATTAATCATGCACTGTGTTTTATGCTTTATTATTGCCTACGCGATTCAGTACCTTAATATGTTTATGACATGTAAATTATCCGTGTGGGTAGTCATTTAGCACGTTCCGTGCCGCATATAGATATGAATATGTCCCTCATCAATGTATCACCTGAGGCACCGGGGCAGTGTGCACGCAATATTATTGTGATGCGAGCACCGATGAGGGTAAAGGTCGAGTCTTTATCATACCTTCTTTGATTCATGACTCGTGTGTGATGCATATCTTTATATGTTGTATTAGTTGCATAAATTATTATGTCATATTGATGGCATAACTCAATATGTTGTATCGTGTATACTTGATTATGCCCTTATGTGATATATATATATATATATATATTATAGACTACGTAGATTTTAAAGAAAGTATTTTCTGAACAACCCTTACTGCTACTTTGTTGGAGGCGATTGATGATACTTACTAAGTACGCATCAATTTTTGTATTAATATTACACTGCACTTTTGATGCAGATACCAATCCCTACACTAGTGGATCATGTGGCCAAACTTTGGAGTTGATGGGACACTATCCTCGTAAGTTATTACTTTACAGCACCTTGGAGTTTCTTTCTTTTTAGATGTCTTTACTATTTCTATATCATCAAATAGTGTTTGTATTTAGAGACGGGTTATATTTACTCTTATAGTCGCTTATGACTTGTACCACCGATTCTTGGGGCTGTCTATGTCTTGATAACTTGTTTTTGATTTTATACTTGCTCTTAAACTTATTATGATTTTTCATAATTAAAAATAGACTTTTCATGCAATTAGGACGTTTGCTTAACAGGTTTGGGTTAGGTGCCATCGCTGCTTAGGCAATTTGAGTCGTGACAAAGTGTATTAGAGCCCTAGGTCGCTGGTCTTATATGTCATGAGTAATGTCTAGTAGAGTCTTGCAGATCGGTACAAAGAAGTCTGTATTTATCTTCGAGAGGCTATGAGACATTTTAGGAAGTCCCCTTCCTTTCTCTCTTTACCGTGTGATCTTGTTTCAGTTTAAAATCTAAACCTCTTTGTTTCACTCTCTCATATATGCTGAGCACACGTACATTTTCTAGAGTTTTATACATGGTTTCATAAGTATAATAACCATGCTCAAAACGTAAATATAATATCAACGGTGAACACGAAGCTTCTAGTTGATTAAGGATTACAAAAGGAGACATCTAAACATAAGACGCACACTTGAACAGTGGAGGGCTCACCATAAATGTTGGAGGAGTCAAATGATATCTCGTGTCCCCATATCTTTTCATACATCGTAGTGAACAAGTATCATTGACTCCCTAACTCAAGGCTATGAAATGACTTTTAGAAAAATATCATGTTAAGGATATAAAATTCAGATCAAGAAAGACATTTCTTAAATCATCATACAATTAAAACTTAAAACATTTTAATGATTTTGAAACATGTGGCCTTATCCCTTTCCATATCATAGCATGTATTATATTTTTATGTATTCCCTTCACGATCGAGAGGAGGCAAATGCTCGTAGAATCCAACATTTCCTCTTTTCGAGCTTCTCCTCTTCTACGTGAGAGATTTCTCGCGAAATTTCTTAAAGTATTATAAAAGAATTCATGGATACAGTCAACAATTTTCTTTGTCAACTCAATGTGGCGTATGATTTCAGCTCAATTGACTAAGGTATCTCCCCACAATGTCATCTGGTTGACATAACTTTGCTAGCATTCATGATCCTAACTAATCGAACCTAACCAAGGAAAGCTATCTAATCTCCCAAATCATTGGTTACAACCATAGCTCTATATAGGCACATGTAGCTTTAGGTATTTGGCCTTTTTAAAAACACCCTCTCAATTATCTAAGGATGCTCCTATACTTTTTCAATATCATTTGACACTTTTGGCCCTTGAACGTAATTTTTCAAAACAACTTCATATCATTTGACACCTTTGGCCCTTGAACATAATCTTTCAAAATATTTTCATAACATTTGGCATCCTTGGCAATTTAACGTGACCTTGACAACCCAATTTATTATTTATTTCATGTCACGTATCATTAGAAAACATATCATGGGTTTAAATTGAATATTATTTCTTTCTTTAAAACATCATTTTTGTGTAATATCACGACTTGAAGTTAAAAAACATGGCTTTGGTAGTAAACATGGCTTTGGTCATAAACATGATCTTTGTTCTTGAAAACATATTCATGAATCATTTATTACACTACAAAAAAAACTGGAAATAGCTACGAACCTTGTCGCTAATCCGTCGCTATATTGCTCGTAGCTAATAGATATTTGTCGCTAATCCGTCGTTAAACAGGATTAGCAACGGATTTTGCTGCTTAGCTACGGAATTCGTCCGTCGCTAAATCCTATTTTTTTTAGTAGTGTTAAACATGAAATGATGGGATATTATCTTCACATTTCAAAATATAAACTCAAAAACATTTCATAAACACATATCGTGACATTCTTAAGATAGCAAAATTCATAAAGTTTTACAGAAGACTTAGAGAATGATCGCTCGATTGCCCTTACGAGCTAACATTCACATTTTAGACATTTCTACAAATGCATGATAGGCATGACTTAAGGAAAAATAAACTCAAGAAAAGGTATATCTTAACTTATTTTATGTGATCCTTAATTAGCTCTGATGCCAAACAAGCTCAACAACATCAGTCTTCACAATTGAACTCATATTAGTAAATAATCACTCCTTCGAATTCACAACAATTGAGTTAACGAGTGACTACAAGCTCAAGTAACAAATATGCGCAATTCCTCCATACTTGTCGTTTGGTATAAATCAAGTTCACTTCCTTCATATGGTACTCCTAAAATTTTGATATTATCATTAGGACGATTAGAAGCTATAATTTCAATCACACATTCACAATGCATCTTCTTCTCTATTTCTAACCCTAGGTTCAAGACCACTGATTTCAAGACTTCATGTAATTCCTTAAACAAATGGTGTTTTTCTACTTCACAACACCTTCCAAATATTCAACTCATAATCATATTATACTAGAAGTGGGAAGATAGTAATTTTGCAGCTTCAGTTCACAGTCTCTGGTTGTTCATGTGCTTTGTGGCATATTTTGTTTTCTTAATTTCTTGCCATCTTTAGCCGTTAACTGATCAATTCTCTAACTGCGACTTTTGGATCGGAAATTTTTTCCATCGCTTCGAGAAAATGCTAATGCTGCAAAATGTGGAACAGAGAGGACTATCTTAGCAAGCAGAAATGAGCATGTTGGTAAGCTAAATGACAAGTTGATAGCCATATTTCTAGGTGAAAGCAAAACATTTATTCGTTTTGATTCTGCAGAAGATGACACCAACAACTATTATCAAGATGAATATCTAAATACTTAACACCAAATGGTCTCCCACCACATTCGTATTCCAAAAAATACAAGACATGTTATAATCAGGAAGATGCAGTTACAAATGATTATAATTTATACATGTTAGTTTTGAAGGAGAATGCACCTATCATGCTGCTAAGGAATTTAATCCATTCAAATGACTTATGCAGCGAAACAAGAATGATATGTAGAGGCTTTGACAACAACATCTTGTATGCAGAAATTACAAGTGGCCATTGCGGAACTAAGCATGAGTTTCATCCACGAATTCAACTTTCCCCCTGAAAATGAAGGATATCCTTTCAAGTTCACTCTGAAGCAGTTTCCAGTACGTCTTTGCTTTGCAATGACGATAAATGAAGCACAAGGTCAAACAATTCCCAAGGTTGGGGTGTATTTTCCCCAACATGTTTTCTCTCATGGTCAATTGTGCGTTGCACTTTCAAGCGGGAGATCAATGTCCACAAAAAAGGTTCTTGTCCTAACAGAGCAACCAAAACGTCGAAGTGAGACATACACAAAGAACATTTACTTTTTATATTACTCTTTGCACACATGTTTAAATGTAATCATTCTAATTGACTGATAATAACTCATGAAACACCCAGACTATTATGCAAATTGAGCTTGTAATTTTCACAGTTACATTTACTACTATTACTCATAACTTGACTGTTTTCATAAAATGTATTTATTAAAAGCTAGAGTGGAGAAATAACCTCTTGAAGATAAATCTTGAAAATCTCAATTGTATTGTGTTCTTGAAATAATCTATGCAGTCCAAGGATTAAATGATGTTAATAATAGTGTTTGAGAGTATTATTTAAACCGAAAACATGTATGAGACTCAACTTGATTTGTAGACAAAGTCATAAGCTCAATCTCCATATTTTCCTCAAACCCTAACTCAAAAACCTCCACCAAAGTAATTGCTGCCCGGCAGCTATTTATATAGCCCGGGTGCTTGGATGACTTGTACCTCAGGCTGCACCGGTTGTACCCATGTTCCATGTTTATCTGTTGGATACCTCCTCAGTATATTGGACATAACTTTTTATATGAATGGTTTGAAGTGTTGGAAACTAGACTAAAAAAATTTACGATAATTTGATATTCGACACACATCATAATTCTTTATATTTTGGGAGTTGTGATCATTTGGAACTTTAACCCGCTGCATAGTTTAAAACTTATCTTGGCCCCAAAGCCTTACATAGACGCTAAATCACTTTATACCAATTTGTTCTCATAATATCATGTTCCAGTCATTCATACGCCCTCGTGTGGGTCCTACATAACTTGGGTTCATCCCTTTCTTCTTCTTCTTCTTTTTTTATAAGAAATGGTTTATCCTTCTTAGTGGATTTACTCAGTGTGAATCTGATCAATAATTGTAAATTTTAAATACCGAATAATTACATTTATTGAGAACTCTTGAGAAAGGGCGAGCAAAGGGAAGAAGAGAAAATATATAATGACATAAAAATTGTCAATTAAGCCAACTCACTTTTTGAGGTGGTGGCTAAGAAGATGGAATATATTTTTCCTGGTCCCATCTACCTACTACTTCATTATTTCTGGCCAAACAAAAGAAGAAAAAAGGATTTTTGATCCATCCAATTGCATAAAAAAAACATAATGCTGGGTGATGTCCCTACCTACTCTCTCATGGCCCCGCCCAAGTTATCTTTGTTCATACACATCTCCTGAACATTGTAACATTCTGTTCCATGATCTAAGAGATCCATTCATGCATTATTGTAATGACAATGTACCAAAAAAAAAAAAAAAATTATTGGATCGGTAAATATTGAAGTTGATAGAATTTCTTTGCTTCAATTCATGCAAATATTCTAACAATAATTTTGAAGCTTTGAGAGTGAAGCTTTATCTGGCACTAAGTTAGCACCTAATTAACTTGTTATAAGAATAACAATGTCAAAGTAAAATCCATAAATTTACGGTTGCTACTACTTTCGAATTCATTTTAGGAATTTTATATGGTACTGCTCTGTTTAAGAGTCAATCAGTTGTTTTTTTTACTATCAGTTTCTAATACCTTCAAATATAAGATTATAATCCGTTGTATTTAGTTTCTGAATTTAGTTAAAATATGAAGAAAATAGATATTTGATGTCACACGAAAAAAATATTTTACGTTCCGACTCTAATGTTTCCATTCTTTTAACTTTTAAGACAAAGGAAGTCCGTCATATGGCCATCCAAATCATTCCAGAACTACTAGACGCTATCTTATCCATATTATGCTTAATTTCAACTAATTTCAAAGGTTGGGCCCCTTTTCTTTTCCTTTTTTTTTTTTTTTTTTTGAAAAAAAGAAGTCAGTCTTGTTATTTTATTTGTTATAGCAGGTAATATGCATTATTTTAAAATTATAAATCTACAAGAATTATTTGTAGATATCTCTTGAATTACGTGATATATATTGAATATTTTTTTACTTTATTTTTGCATATAAGCCAAACTCAATTTCAACTTACACTATAAGTACGGTCCCATTAGCATAATTGTCAATCCACCGTGCATACCTTGCACACAAACTTTAACAAATTAATATGACGTTAACTGTCATTTATAGACGAAGACTGTTATCTGTTATTTATTTCCAATATTAGATTATATTAATATGGATTTAAGCTATATAATGAACATCTTTTTGGCAACATTTGTTTGTCATGATTTATGAGCTAAGCTTCTAGAACATCGACGACAGTGCTAACAAACCTACCAATATTTGCCTATGAAGTCCTTGGACTGTGTCTCTATTCATGGTTTGACCTCCAACCTTGTGACCAAATCATTGGAGGGAAAGCGTGTTTCACAAGATCTTATATATTTAACAAAATAATGATATAATATTAGACAAATTTTAAATACAGTAACTATGAAGTATGAACTGGATATATCCATTTTAGCCGGTTTTCTCATCTAGATTCATTAATTTAATGTTTAATAGCAAAGCTAGAGATAACACATTAATAAAATGCTCCACTAATTAAATGCATTTTCTTTATTCTTACATAGTTAACATAAGAATTATTTAAAGAAGTGGATCTTGCCTAATTAAATCCCAATAGCTAGCTGTGATACCATGTTAAAGAAATGAACCTTGAGTCTAATTCAACCCCAAAAGGCAAAAACTAGCTCATAAGAAGAGGATTTTCAAGACCGTATAAAGAGATAACCCATGCATCCCTTTAATAACCGATGTGAGATTCAACACCCTCGCATGCTCAGAACTGAACATCTGAAGTGTGGACAATATAATATGAGAGTGAGCCCAATATCGAGAAACCAAAAATTAGAATGGTTCTGTTGTGATACTATATTAAGGAAGTGGACCTTGGGTTTAACCCCAAAAGCTTGCTCACGATTTGGGTGGGGGGTGGGGGGGGGGGCGTGATTGCCCAAAACTATATAAAGAGACTCTCACCCTTTTAATAACCGATGTAGGACTCAACAAAAATATTGTAAATGTTTTTGAACTTGTTATATCTTTTTAGCCTGTTTTCCCGCTTCACTTTCAATAATTTTAATATCAAAGTTAGAGGTATAACGCAGTCATAATCTAACGTTCTACTATCGAATATTATTTTTTCCATCTCAATTTGTGTTGCATACTTTTCATTCTAGTCATTCTCAAAATGAAATATATCTTTCTATATTTAAAGAAATTTAACTTTAAAATTCTAAAAATTTAACTTTATCCTTGTTGAGGTGATATATATATATATATATATATATATATATATGTATGTATAGCTACACAAGTACCTACAAAATTTAAAAAATCTTTAGTTTTCCATAAACTTAGTGTCTAGTCGATCAACACCAAATAAAATGAGATTGTAGGGTGTGTGTGTTGGGGCGGGGGGGTTACCTTTTCTCCAACTAAACAACAGTAGAAGCTAGGGGTGTACATGGACCGGGTTTATTTGGGTTTTTCAAATAGCAAACCAAACCAACAAAATTCGAGTTTTTCACCCACGGGTTTTCTCGGTTTTTTCGGCTTGCTCGGGTTTTTTGGGTTTTTTTCGGTTAAAGACGTTAAGTCTTTATATAAAACATAGAACTTGTACTTCAACTATTTATTTAGTCCTATTAAGATACGATTATCTAAATAAGGTATTTTTTAAGAAAATAACACAAAATGTGAGATGGGAGATGACATTGTACTAAAATATTCAACAAAAAAAGTAATGATATCGGATAAACTGAAATGATCATAATCTAAAAGTACCAAGTTATCTTTTGCAATAAATACACCAAATTTATAAGGCATATAGAAAATGATCATAATCTAAAAGTATTAAGTCATGGTATAATAAGTATGGCTAATAAATACAAATTACACGACTAAATATTAAAGAGAAAATAAAATTTAATTATGTATTTCACTATCTAAACCAATATAAAACTAAAGAATAGATATCCAATATTATTGTGGTTCCTAGTATTAGAACTGAATTTCTTGTGTTAGCATTAGTATTGATTTGATTTTTGTTGGGTTTTTTTTGAGTTACTAACATTTATGACGATAAAATTTATTGGACCATTCAAAATTCTAAATTCAAGCTTGAAATAATATGTTAAAAAAGAAAAAACTATGAAAAAGTTTAAGAAATATTTATAAATAACATTATAATAAATAATTTTATGTATAAAATGTTTTTGAAATTTTATACATGTAATGTCGGGTTGAGTTGGTTCGGTTTGACTTTTTTTAATTAAAACCAAACCAATGGTGGTCGGATTTTTCTTTTTAAAACCTAACCAAGTCAAACCAAACCACTAATCAGGTTTCTCGGTTTGACTCGGATTATCGATTTGACGCGGTTTGTCGGTTTTCTTTGTACACCCCTCGAAGCACAGAAATCAATCAATTGAAATTTGTGAAACATAATTCAACTGGACTAATGTTTTACCAAAATATAATCACTGTATGCAGCTCTGAATTTAGAAGTAAAAGAGGGAAATAAATGAAAGAGATAATTTCCTCTTATAAACATTTGCGTAAACATACAAGAAAAGACGAAGAAATTTACTTTAAGTAATTAAGCAATTAGTGATAAAACAAGGGAGAGGATGGGGTCAAAATATAAATCTCTCTCTTTGTGCCTACAATTTATTTTAAATTTGTTTGGTGCAAACAATTTATTTTAATTAGACATACTTGTATTCTTATTTAATTTTTTCAACGTTGATTTGTTTGATTCTAGCAAGTGGTGTCCATGTCTTTGATATACTTGGTGAAAAATCAAAGAGCCCGCGTAGGAGAGAACAAAAAAGCCGCTGTCTCGCAAAAACTGGCACCAGCAATTTTTTTTGTTTTTATTTTAGCATTTACCTAATAATATACTCTAAAAGTGTAAATTTTTTACACTATTGAGTGTAGTTTAACTTCTTGTCCCTTTTATTTTCAAATTACTAATTTCCTTTACTATGATCAGTTACATGTAATTACTTTATAAGCTATCTACTTGTAGAAGATTTATTTAACAAAATCTATGTAAATAAGTCTAACCTTATATACCTCACAAGGGCGAACCAAATGGACTCTGTGAAATTATTAAATCAAAACTCGTGTAAGCCATAACACATACTTCAAATTGTGGCCCAATGTCATTACAATTTTTCTGGATTCTCATGACAAAATTCAAAGTTAAGTATCGCTCTCAATTTATTTCACAAATTAAATTAACAGAAATAAGAGTTAAAGAATTATAGATCAATCACGATATATCTAGCCTAAATTATTATTGAAAGAGATACAGTCAAGAAAATGCAATTAATAAACTTTCCGCCTGGAGCCGTTGGAAACAGCTTTCCTCCAAAAGCTTCCAAAATCACATAGATACAAAGTCAACATGGGGGGCAGCCAAGTCGAGTCTTTTTTTTCAACCAATACTTATGACTTCTTCTGCTACAGTTCTGGTTAAGAATCGCAGTAGATCTAATTTGTACTTGTACAAGTTCAATTTCTTACTTTGAATTTACCTTACATATATTTGCTGACAGTAAAAAAACAATTTTATTGTACTTTTACTAATTGTTAGAAAAAAACCTCAATAAAAGGTTACTTATCATATTTTTACAGCTAGGTATAAAGTTCTATATGCTAGTCGCTATATGTAATAAACATTTACATAATCATGTAACTTAAAAGGTAATTACAAGTAACTAATCTAATTCCAGAACTTATTATAACAGCTTAAGTTACCCCGTAGTATAAGAAACTTATTACACCATCTCTATACATAAACTTAAATTCTTTACAGATTAATAAACATCATTGTTGCACAAAATAATTTGTATAATAACTTTTAAGCGGCCTAATAGTATAAAAGCATTTGCACTATTTTTTTTTTTTTTTCTTGGTAACAAGGGAACCCGTAGCGCCACTCTTAGGGTGCGCTCTAGGTAAATCTCGCTCCAACGTAATAGTCCACAAATCACACGAGATATAAATCACACCAGGCAAGCCCTCTGCGACGAGCTCGACCGAGAAATGCATGCAGGTGTGGTATCTTAACCAGGACCCCCCATTTTGAAGATCCTCAGCTCAACCAACTCGGCCACCACCGAAGTGACACATTTACACTATTAATGTATTTTAATAGTCTTTTACTTTATAACCGCGCATTTGTACACATAAAGGATGTTAGTGGAAGTGCACATACAAACACGCGCTATAACGTGGGAAAAGGAAAGACGTATTCACGAAAAATACAGTTCGACTTAACATAACTCAGAAATATACAAATAAATACCCAGAAGTAAATAAAAAAATACGTTACTAGTGCATGAGGTCATGATGATATTTATATAAAGGAGATTGGGAGCCTCTTTTCTTTGTATCTGGTAGAGAGAGCAGTTGGGTACGACATACTTGAATATTATTAGCACCACCTCTCTCCTTATAAACTTCAACATTTTTCATCACAAGAAAACCCAATAACTCGGTTTCCTTTTCTTGCTCATCAATCAACATTTCAAGAAGACATTTTTCTATATATACGCAATTCCTTTTAAGGCATTCCTCAGAGAATATAGAACATTCGTTTATTTATTTATTTTTGGCATAAAGTGATGAAGATTACGTGGGAATCTCTAGTTCCTACTTGTTGTAAAGTTGATAATCCAAAGCCAAAGCCGAAGTCGAAGGAGATCAAATTGGTGTCAAAACAAAGTTCATTTCATAGGATTTCTATTTCGGATTTCAGTGCTTCAACTATTAATTCAGAGGACCTTTCAATTTCTCTTGCTGGTTCAAATAGTCATGCTTTCACTCTTCAAGAATTAAAAGTGATCACTCAGAATTTTTCTTCGAGTAATTTCCTTGGTGAAGGAGGGTTTGGACCAGTTCACAAAGGTTTCATTGATGATAAACTTAGACCTGGTTTGAAGGCTCAACCTGTGGCTGTAAAGCTTTTGGATTTAGATGGTACTCAAGGTCATAGAGAATGGCTGGTAAGACAATTACCTTAACTGCCCTTTTCCTCACTATATCTTACTCTATCCTTTAAATATTCTGTCATATACTTGTTGGATCCTCCAAAAGTGATATTACAAAAAGGAGAAAAAATCGAGTATTAATTGGGAACCGATTCCTCATTCCTTGTTCCTTTAGGTAAATAATTCAACATTCAACCAAGTACACCATTTAGCCTTTTTGGAACATGGGTGCCAGCAGATAATATTATGTCAACATTCTAGAAAATATGTATTGAAAATAACTAATTTGGTGAAGACACCATGGGTTCTTGTGCACCATAAATTAGCCTATAAATCGGGCTTGGTCAATATGGATGTGACAACATTTTTTTAAAGATTAATTTATCATATGATTGATAAATCATTGTATAATTTAACTTTGTTATAAATCATTTGATTAATTTTTGTTATTTATTGTGAGCAGACTGAAGTGATATTTCTTGGGCAATTGAGGCATCCACATTTGGTGAAGTTGATCGGATATTGTTGTGAAGAGGAACACAGAGTGTTGGTGTATGAATACATGCCCAGAGGCAGCTTAGAAAATCAGCTCTTTAGAAGTATGCTTCTCTCTTTTACCATTCCACTAACTAGCTACCTAATATGAGACTTTTAAGAAATTGCATACGCTAAAGAATTATCTATTGTCACAGGTCAATTTCATTTAATCCTGTAAAAATTCTTTACACAAAAACATGAAGTCGAATTTTAAAGGATATTCGTGTCTTTTTGGCTTTTAGAGCTTCAATCTACTTTCACGTTTACATGTAGCTGTATCCCATATAAAACCACTTGTCCAACTCGTGTGAATATTAGTAGTACTTATAATTTACGAATTTGTAGAGGAAGAAGAAAAGGTGGAATAGAAAAGGTAAGTTACAGTGAAATGTGTGACAATTGACCTTTGAATTGGTCCACTGTTTCGCTTTTTACCTATATCTATGAAGGCTTATGAAATAGAATCAGTCAACTCAAGTTTGGTAAAAAGCAATTGTCATTTGATCTATACGTAGAAAGCTCACTTCAACTTTATTATTGGATACATATCAGAATATATACTTGTTTAAATTAAAATATATACAACTTGTGTTCACGTTGTTTCCCGAATGAAATAAAAGATTAAAAAAAAATTGTTGTTCCCATGACATTTTGAGAAAACATAATCCAATTGATTGTTCAATTAAATAACCTTTTTTATTGATATTGCAGGATATTCCGTATCGCTTCCATGGTCAACGCGGATGAAAATAGCACTTGGAGCAGCAAAAGGCCTAGCTTTCCTCCATGAAGCTGAAAAACCAGTCATATATCGCGATTTCAAGGCTTCAAACATCTTGTTAGACTCGGTTAGTTCTATTTATTTGTTTCGAGTTTAACTTCTATATATTGGCCTAACATAATAGTAATGTTTATACTATAACATCACTTAAAAAATAACTACGTATTGACTGATTAATTTCTATTGTGTCCTTTTCTTCAGGATTACAATGCGAAACTCTCAGATTTTGGACTTGCAAAAGATGGCCCAGAAGGAGATGACACGCACGTCTCCACCCGAGTCATGGGAACCCACGGCTACGCTGCTCCTGAATACCTCATGACTGGTAAAATTTCGTTCATTGAACCTAATGACTTAATATCTTAGATTCGTCTCTGATTATTTGTAACACTAATGTTTTATCAAATTTAATTTATGCAGGTCATTTGACTGCAGCAAGTGACGTATACAGTTTCGGAGTAGTATTGTTGGAACTTCTAACTGGCAGAAGATCAGTCGATAAAAGTCGTCCAAACAGAGAACAAAATTTAATAGATTGGGCAAGACCTCAACTGAAAGATCCGCGAAAACTACGTAGAATAATGGATCCAAGATTAGAAGGTCTATATTCTGAAGGTGGTGTTCAAAAAGCAGCATTATTAGCTTACCAGTGTTTAAGTCACAGGCCAAAAGCTAGACCAGAAATGAGCACAGTGGTGAAAACACTTGAACCATTGACGGATTATAAGGATATTTCAACCATGACATTTGTGTATATTGCTCCAGTTGAAGGGAAAGAATTGAGTAAAGATAGTGAAAAGGATAATCAAAAGGAAAACCAAAAGGAAATGAAGAAAAGAAATACTGACTCTCATCATCAACATCATCATAGGAAAAGTCCTCAAAGTTCAACAATTTACTCAGAGAAGGCTCTACACAAGAGATTAAGCCCAAATTCACCATTGCACAATGATTTCCATAGGTCTTAAGATTGAAGACCAAATTGTATAAATCGAGAAAATGCATCCACTATTCGTTTAATTTTTTATATACTTGATAATAGTTTGAGATATATTTATTAGCTACAAGAGCGAAAAGGCTCAATTCTTTTTTTTTTCTTTTCATTGAATGAAAGTTGTATTTATTAGTAGCTTTTTTAATCATGTTAGAGATTTGTTTAGCAGTTGAACAATTCGGAAGAAAAATCACTGTTAGTTAAGACAAGACAGATATCGACTTTGTATATGCTGTATTCCTTTTCAGAGTTTTTTAAGTAATAAATATATATTTGGCAGTGTAAATAATTTTTATGCCATCAAACTACTTTTATCTATTATAGCATAGCAGGTAACATATCATATTTTCAATAATTTGAATTTCACATTTTAAAGAGGCTTACCTGTGGATATTTTTTAAATGACTTGATTGTATAAAATCGAAAAATTACTTACACTGGTGATGTATAAAACTTAGACTTTTTCGTAAAAACAACATTACATAATTATCAAATTACAACTAAGCTGTATGAGTGATGCCACTATTCATGCCATGCCTATAATCACAAATGATTGTGCCTCTAATAATGTGAAAAGCTTAAGTTCTATATGATGATTCAAACATATTTACACGATTAAGAATTTGTTATCTCAAGTTAAAATTCATTAATAGTGTAAAATGTTTCTTACAGTAATCAATGTATACCATGTTATAAATTCATTGAATCAAGTCTCCATTTCTGAGATTATGTTTCCAATGATCATGATATCAAATCAAGGGACATATACAAAATATCATATATAATTTGTGTTAAACGTGATATAAGGAACCCGCCAAGTCACGTACCAGCAGGCAGTGTTCAAAAATAAATGATCAATGATTACTGTTAATCAGCAGGCCGGACAATTTTGCCTCAAAGACGTGCATATATTTAGACATATTTATTACAACATGTTTGATAAATGCCTTCAAATACTTAAATCCCACCACAAGTATGTCAAGCAAGCTGTCAAACGTTTGCGTGGTATCTGCAACTTTTTACGGCCAACTACTTTAAGCTGACATAAAATTTGAGATATTTCCTTTTCAGAACCCCTATCACATAGATAGCAACTAGTTTGGATAATGACTAATTTATTTAGAAACAATTTTCTAATCACAATTAGTTGAACTGATAAAGAACACAAAATTATATTGTAAATTGTAAATTAAATCAATTGGGTGGGAATTAAGGCATGGGATGTAAACGGATATAAGTTATGGTATTCAGGAGTCTCAAGAGAAGTAGAAATGGAGTAGGTATTTTAGTAGGGAACTCTGCGAGCAATTGGCAGAGGTTAAGAGGGTGAATGATAGGATGATGGCTATTAAGCTAGTTGTTGAAGGACTGACTCTTAACATAATTAGAGCCTACGCTCCACGTACAAGCGGACTTGGATGAGGAGGTCAAAAAGCTCTTTTTGGAGGACTTGGACCAAGTAATACGAGGTATTCCTCACACCAAGAAGGTATTCTTAGGAGTAGATTCAATTGTCACATCGGGGCAACTTTGAGGGGTTATGATGATGTGCATGACGATTTTGATTTTGGGGATAAAAACGAAGGAAGAGTTGCATTTTTGGATTTTGCTAAAACTTTTGGTTTCTTTGATAGCAGACTCAAACTTTCAGAAGAGGGGGTGGTGGGGTTGGGGGCACTTAGTCACCTTTCGTCGTACAGTGGCAAAGACTCGAATCGATTACCTACTTCTTAGGAAGAATGATAGAGGTTTATGTAAGGTTATTCCGAGAAAGAACCTCACAACATAACATAAGCTCTTGGTAATGGATCTAGAGATTAAATGGAATAGGAAGAGGAGAGCTTTAGTTGACCAACCAATGATCAAGTGGGGGTGTTTGTTGGGGGGGGGGGGGGAGGGGAGGTTGACTAAGGAAAAAATCTATGGTGGAGAGAAACTGATGGCTATGGGGCCTTGGGAGATTAGTGGGAACGCATATAGTATGTGAACTATGACGACTAATTGTATTATATAGGAAAGTAAATAGAGAGGAGTTAGGGGTCTCGAAGGGTAACCTCCGAGACACAAAGGGGACTGGTGGTAAAATGGAGAGGTCCAGGGGAAAGTGGAAGCCAAGAAGGTTGTGTATACGAATAGCGAGAGGTATAAGACTGCGAAGAAGGAAGCGAGGATGGCAGTTACGACAGCTAAAACAACAATATTTGAGCACTTGTATGGAGGATTGGAGGTCAAAGGTGGGGAAATGAAGTTGTATAGGCTCGCCAAGGCGCGACAGAAAAGGTTTGGAAGGGTAGTAAGTTTGAGGAGGTTAAGGGGGAATTCACAAGATGACAGGGGAAGAGCGCGGCTAGGGCCAGGCGAGATTCCTGCAGAATTCTGGAAGAGCACAACCAAAGTTGGTTTGCCGTGGCACGACTAGTGGGGTTGTTTAGTGTTATTTTCAGGACGACATAATACCCAAGGAATGTAAGTGGAGCATAATGATCCCGTTGCACAAGAACAAGGGTGATATCCAAAACTGCAACAACTATAGGGGTATCAAATTACTAATAAGTCACACCATGAAAGTTTGAGAGAAGCTGACCGAGATGAGGATAAGGAGGAATGTGTCTATTTCTGAGAACCAATTGGGATTCATCTTTGGGACAATAGACGACGGAATCCATTCACCTTTTAAGGAGACTGTTGGAGCAATATAGAGAAAGGAAAAGAGACTTACATATGGTGTTCATCAACTAGAAAAGGCATACGATAAATTAAAGTCCCGATGGAGGTTTTATGGAGATGTTTGGAGTGTAGAGGTGTACCTGTGACATAAATTAGAGTGATTAAGGACATGTATGATGGAGCCAAGACTCAAGTAAGATCAATGGGAGGAGAATCGGAACACTTTCCAGTCGAAATCGAGCTGCAACAGGGATCAACTCTCAGCTCATTTTTATTTGCCTTGGTGATGGATGAATTGACACGATATATTCAGGAGGACATATGATGATGTATGTTACTCGCAGAAGGCATAGTATTAATTGACAAGACACGTGACAGAGTTAATGATGGATTGAAAATATGGAGACAGACCCTCTAGTCTAAGGCTTCAGGATGAGCAGGACTAAAGTACACGGAGTGCAAGTTCAGTGTTGCATCATAGGAAGCAGATGAGAAAGTGATGATTGATACACAAGTCCTTCGCAAGAGAGGTAGCTTCAAGTATCTTGGGTATATAATCGATGTACCGCATTTGCAACCAGACCCCTGTAGTATATAAGGGACATATTTCGGGATTTCAAATATTTTGGTAGCCATACCTCACAAGTACCTTTTTGGATCGGTCGATGATACGTACTGAGTACCCGCTATTTATGTACTCATGCTACACTTGCTGCACTTTTTGTGTAGATACTGATACTTTAAGGCGGTGTTTGAGAGCGGGCTTAGAGCTTGATTTGAAGATATTAGGGTGAGTTGTTTGACTAGTTCGTAGCACCGTGAAATCCATACCTACCTTTTACTACTGCTCTATTTTATCCAGACAATGCATTTTTTTTCTACGAGATTTATGTATTTATTCAGTTCTAATGATCTTGACTCATATTGCTAGTTCTTAGAGGGTTTTTTGTATTTATCTTGCGCTTTTAACTTTATGATATCTATTTATAACTTATCGGCGATTTGCAATGCTTATTCACTGTTTCTTAAAAAAATTGATTTGTATTGAAATTGGTTTGCCCTACCGGGTTGGAATGTAGGTAGCATCCCGGCTTAGGTATATTGGATCGTGACACTGATTGACTGGATATTGAGTAATGCTAATTCCCCATGGAACTTATGGAGATTAGGAGGCAATTGAATCTATTTGAAAGAAAAGAGTGTACGATACAATTTTAGGTATGTAAAGAAATTGTGAACTACCTTTTGTAAAAGCTGGCCTGGTTCAAAGATGTCCAGCAACTTTCCTAAGAAGGCCAGGGCCAGGGATGAACTTAATATCGATACTATATGGCATTTCCCTGTTTTAGGATGATGCATATGAAGAATTCTTTATAGCTGGATATAAATATGCATATAATGTATCTTTTTAAGGTTCATTGACGCTCATACATGTATAGGGGAGGGACAATAAAGTACTCTCTCGATATAGACAGATTATTTATGTGCTCACTTAGAATTCCTATATTCCTTTATAAGATGAAGCATGTTCCATCCTCAGTAGAAGTGGATGATTTAACCCAAAAAGTAATAATAAATTATTAATAATAATAATAATAATAATATGTTGTAAAATCAAGCTAAAAGGGTAACAATATAAAAGTATGAAAGCAATAAAAATAGAGAGACAAGAGATAAGAACTTTCTTATTCATCCAAGTGTGTTTAAGTGTACAACCATTACATTCAATCCTACTATTTATAGGAATACATTGAGAGGGTGTGTCATAAAAATGGGTAATAACATTTGGGGTTTATAGAAATAAAGTGTGGGAGTAGTGGTCATGAAGTAATGGGAGTTACTTCTTCAAGAGTTAGGAACATGGAGGAGGTGAGACATAATGGTGAAGAGTAGTGGGGGGAAACTACATGGACATCCACATTAATATATTTCATAACACTCCCCCTTGGATGTCCATAGATGATGTGCCTCGTTAAAACCTTACTAGGAAAAACCTAGTGGGAAAAAATTCTAGTGAAGGAAAAAGAGTACACATATCTTTGTAATACGCATTGCTTCTTTGCCTCATTAAAAACCTCGGCTAAGGGAAAAGAGTACAACATGTATTATACTCCCCCTGATTAAAATATTACTTAATTCTTGGAGACGACGCATCCAAATCTTGTATACCGGCTTCTCAAATGTTGAGGTTGGTAATGCTTTAGTGAAAACATCCTTCAAATTATCAAACGAGCGTATTCGTTGAATATCTATTTCACCTTTCTGCTGAAGATCATGTCTGGAAAAAAAAACTGTGGTGAAATGTATCGTATTTCGTCTCCTTTGATCTATCTTTCAATTTGAGTTGTGCAAGCTTCGTAAAATATTGTTGAAATCTTCATTTCCAAATAAACATCATACTATTGCAAAATGTGCTGAATTATTGATCTTAGTCGGACACACATTCCTGACTTGCTTTATAAGTAGCTATCACCTTGGCAGGACTTGAATAAGTATAAATAATTGATTCTCATATAGAACGTCATAATGTGACAGTATCCTTCTCACATGCAAATCGGTAACTTGCTTGAAGACCAAACTTCATGAAACAATAAAAATAATGCCCTGCATTTTACACAACCAACAAAACCTTGACAATATTTATTAGGATAAACAGATCTATATCAATAATCTCTTTTGTAGTATATAATCGTTCATGATCCAATATACCCATCATTTTCATGAGGTCTAAATTATATTTATTATATCTAGCGACATCACAATCATCGGGGTACTCAATGGAATCGCACCATATAAAGATTTACTGAAGCTTTATTTTCGTAAACCTTGTATGCTTCAGAACAATTTAAATCCCTACGGATTTTCTTTCGTTGTATTTATAGCCATATTGAAAACAATTAATTTTACGCATTCAAAATTTTCATGTATTGCCAGACTGATAAGAAATCCCATTGCATCAACCACAGGAGAATACATACATCTCCATACAATAATGTCAAGACTTTTGTGAAAAACCTTTATGCCGCAAGGCACAAGCCATACTTTATATTTACGATTTTTGTTTCTCATTTTACTTTCCGCACAAGAAACCATTTGTACCCCACTAACATTATACCTTGAGGTCCTTAGACTATAGGTCCAATGCATCACTTTTTCAAGTCAAACAAAATATACTTGAACTGCGTATTTTATTTGGCCAATCATTATATATGTCCACATTTGACAGATTTGAATTCAAGATTCTCATCACCATCTAATGTTGAGCGCCACATTATTTCAAAGATACCGCCGACGGTCATTTGATACTGGTTCCAATACGACATAACTTGTCGAGATCTCTTTAATTTCATCATTTTTAGGTACCTGAACCTAACCAAAGGTTGTTTGACATATTATGTCGTGGAGCTATTTTAAAGCACTTGCCTCATTAGTATGACCATCTTGATCATTTGCTCCTCTCCTTCTTCAAGGAGTTTTATCTTTGGAACCGATCGGCCTATCTCCATAGACTCCTATCCTTCAAGGACTTTAATTCTAATTTGAATTGGAGCATTTGCAGCTGGAATATAATATTCACTTTTGGGTCAGTAAATGCGTCTGGCAGTTAACTTGAATTATCCTTTCAACGAGGATCATATTAGTGATAATTCATTACATATGCCTTATTTTCCAGCTGCTTATCATCCCTCCCCCTAATGTTAGGAAATCTAACATTTACCTCCCAACATTATTTGGGGACCCATCTTTATGCGTTGTGGTGGAGCAATTAAATCATATACCGCACATTTAAGTTTTTAGATGAGAATTATTTGGTTCCTGGCCCTGAACCAATTGTCATAGGGAAACTTTTTATAACTTGTTGGCTTGATGCGTACAAGTGCTGCTACATATTACATAACACATCTCATACCAAATTTCCTTTTTTGGGAAGTTTGTTCTCATAACCAATTGGTTAGTTATAATTAGAGGCATACAATTTCTGCGAAACCAACTTGGATATAAACCAGCACTATAATTTCATAGTTTGGAACGGTACTCTAAATCTAACAATTTGAGCAAACAACCTTGCAAAAACCAAATTGCAAGTCGATAGCTAAGCACATGTGACCATGCCACAGATGTATCTATTAAAACCATATAATAGTAAATTGGTCCACATGGCAAGTGACTGGGACCATGTATATTTTACCTTTCATACGTTCCAAAATTAGGGGATACAATCCCAACTTTAGCTGCTATAACAATCAATTTTTCATCATGAGAACAAGCAGCACAAGAGAATTCGTGAAGAATCTTTAATTCCTTCAATATATATAACCACAAGAATTCTCAATTATTTTTGCATCACATTTGAACTGGGATGGCCAACCGGTTATGCCAACCTCCGTAACATGTGATTCCATCATGCTTGTATTTATATCGTACAAATTCGGAGGAAAAAAGGGGCAACATTTCACATATATTTTGTTTACCCACTATGATTGCAGTTATATGAAGGTAATAAACCTTCCCGTAATTTATAGTCTCATTATAATTCATTTTTGTCCAATGCCTTTCAAACCTAAAAAGTTTCTTTTGAGACTTACTACAACGCCAATAT
The DNA here is from genome assembly GCF_029784015.1 of Lycium ferocissimum. NCBI lineage: Eukaryota > Viridiplantae > Streptophyta > Magnoliopsida > Solanales > Solanaceae > Lycium > Lycium ferocissimum. The sequence continues at coordinate 56,340,000 of NC_081349.1, read as the reverse complement.
TATGAACGTCTAATTGGCCGTGTGGGTCCCTTTGGGACATAGCCAACTTTTATTGGCTAACAATGTGAGTGGGACACATGTCCACACTATGGACGCCTATATAAAGAGTATTGATGAGTCATATGTCAATTAGAATTTCATTTCATCACTTGCAAATGCAGAAATTAAGAGATAGAGAGAGATAGTCTCGGCTTGGCCGGCCGAGAATGACAATTTATTTTGATCCAAAAAATTCATTTTTCAAGCAAATTGAATCCTCCTCAAGTGTATAAGGACGTGTAGTAGATGTTGGGAAGAGATTTGAGGTGTAGCATTCAAGAGAATTGAAGAATTGGCCAGGTTGAAGGACAAGTTGCAAGGTAAAGGATAACCATTGTTCTTGTGTTGTGGTGATTTACATTTAGAATTCATGCATGTTGTTGTTGGATTGTTGTTGTGGTTGAAATTGAGAGTGAGCCGTGAGCTTGGTGAGGCAATGGTGGATTCCATTTTGCTTGTATTGTTGAAATAAATCCACGTGCCACCATTTGTAATTGAACTAAGAATTTAAAATTGGCTTATGTTGTGCATGTTAGGATTGGGCTGTTTCTTTAGAAATTTGTACGAACCATGTGTTGTAGATTTGAATGGGATTGTGTTGGTCTTCTTGTACATTGTATTGGAATTGGATTGAAGGTGTTGTAGTATGAGTAAAGGAGTGAAAATCTTGAAGTTGTTAAGGTAGTGTTGTGGCGTGTGAATGGACTCGTTTTGGTTGATTTGTGGTACGTTTTGTGCCAAATTTGGATGGTTGTTTTTGCACATTATAGTATATTGTATGTATGTTGAATGTGAATTAAGGAGTTAATGAAACAAGTCTTGTTGATGGATATGAGCAGTCCAAACCGTGGACTGCTTAAGAATAGAAATGAAAGTAATGTTGTTAATTGTTGAATGTTGTTGTGAACATGTAATGCAAGTGAAATGGGTATTGTGTATGTGCTGTTCTTTTGGCTATGATTTTAGGACTGAAACGGATGATGTACAAGCTGCCTACGATTCCCTAAGTCATGCTAAACAAGTTTGTAATGATATGAGAAGGAATGAGTAGAAATGTTAGATTGTGGGCACTAGGCTCGGTTGAATGCGAGCGGAATGTCGTCTAAATGTTTGAAAAGGGATTGTGAGCGTCGAAGTGCGTATTGAAATCCCTTTGTATACTAATTATAGCCCTTGATATCTTGATATAGGCTTTAAGTATTGTTGCCAAAATAAGCACAAGCTATTATTACGACTAAACGCTAGGTACGCAAAGCCCATTTCCCTTCTTCTTTTTGGCATGTCCTAGACGTACATAAGGTATAACCGAGCCTCGGGGGTGACTCCACTCTCTAATTCTTAGTGTGACATGTGATTGTTATTCGTTCTTAATGTTGAAAGTGTTGGGATAGTCAAGTTATGATTTCATTACTTATTACATGATTGACTAGTACGTGATATACCAGAGTTCTAATTTCTTTTAAAAGAAATTGCATAAGTATGCTTGATTTTCATGAGATGTAACATGCTAACGTTCGAGAATTGATTTAGTTACTATTCATTGAGTCTCAAAGGTGTTCTATATATATGTGGTTGCTTATTACTCTGCTCGTGCATACCGCTATATCCTTCACGAGGTCCGGGCAGGGGAGTACGTTCTCGTGCGCACTGACTATTATACTATTCACCGAGTCCCTCACTGGGGCGGGACACGTTATATATATATATATGATGATATGATGATATGATGATATGATGATGTGATGATATGGGGAGGTGGCCGGGATGGCGTATGATTCCTTATTACCGAGTCCCTTACCAGCGTAGGGACACGAATATGTTTACGTTTATGATGTTATGATTATAAATACCGAGTCCCTTATTAAAGGGCCGGGACACGTTATATATGTTATATACGGAATGATTATGCGCTTTTGATTATAAAGCATTATATTGATATTGATATAACGATACAAATGACATATGTTCAAAGGCAAGTTTTATGAAACTCGGTTGCTGTATCGAGTCCTATACACCTTGTCTCGGATATGATTCTATTTACTATGTATCATGATTTACATACTCGCACATATTCACGTACTGACCCCTTCTGGGGCTGCGTTTCATGCCGCAGTGCGGACGGTCGTTTCGGAGATCCGCCGACTTAGGGTATCTACTCGGCTATCACGGCAGTGCTTCTTTCGTTACCGAAGCATACTTTCGTGGTATAACCTTTTGACATGCATATATGTTGTTGTTCGAGGTACGACGGGGCCTGTCCCGTCATATGATGTCGTTGTCACTCTTAGGTCCGCGGTCACATGTGTGGGTTCGTATGGGATTGATATTTTGTTGTTGTGTTATGGCTTATGTTTGGGGGCGTACCCGTTCGTAGTGGCGGCCTTGTCAATAAACTTGCGTAGACATATATGTTTATCATGGTTGTGTATGAAAGTAGCCTTCTCGACTTATGTTTTGTTGGGAAGTTCCCTATATATATATATATATGTTGCCGGCTTTTTGCGTTAGGCGACTATTAAAGATTACAACTCTTCAAGAGATAAGTAGCTTTGATTTGCAATTGTATTGCCTTCCTTTCTAGATCGCCCATTCATGCTAGTAGTATATGATTATGGGTAACGGTATACGGTGTCCAAGTCGGGCACTAGTCACGGCCCTACGACGTTGGGTCGTGATAACATGTATACATGTGTGAGATGGCCTCGGGAATTAGTCAAAAAATCGGATCGAACGGAAATCTTGGGTGAAGTTTACGGTGTACGGTGCTCACTGGCGCGGCGACGTTGACCAGCGGAGTAGTAGCCACGCATTTTGGAGGGATCAATGACTTTTAGTCATTCCCGCGAAACTGACCGAGGTGATCGGCCGCCGGGGCGGCGCCACTGGAGCGGTCCAGGTACTACTATAGCGGTGACGGGCAGTGATTTTTCATTAAATATGTCTTAAATAAGTCCTAAACCCCTCATAATTTCTTATCTCGATATTAGAGCTTGGAAGCCATCGTTCTTGGAGATAATTTGAAGAAAATTCTTTGAGGTAAAACTTGCCTAATCTTTACTCTTCCTTAATCACAATCATCTTAGATTTTTCCTCCCCTTTAACAATCCTTAGAGATGGAAGTTAAGAGAGGGTTTTGGAAGAACACCTCCCTAGATTATTATTGATAAATTGGTGATGTTCATGTTAGATATTGACTTATCTAAGTTTATTAATCAAGTATCTTCCACTTTTAACTTTGAATTTCGGATTTGGAGACTTAGGGTTTATACCTAATTTGGGGGTTTTTACTTGGAATCAGATTTAGGCTAATCCTTAAGCTAAATCAACAATTGGTGGCTGAGTTATGATTACCTAGTACTCAATTTGGTATTTTGTCCTCGAATTTCTCGTTTTGCCATTGTGGGCCCATTTCCTTAATTTCAAGGGTTAAAATGGACCGAATTGAAATAGTAACAATATTAGTATCATTCTTTGTGATTTCTAATATAGAATTTGATCATGCTTAGACCACTTTGGTTCCGAGGTACAGCGGAAGGGAAAGCAAAGGAGTGACTTGTTGGTGTTGCGGTTAGGCAGTCCAGGTAGGTTATGGCTTACCTTTGGTGAGATTTCGTATAGCGAAGCACATATTTAGATTATATTGTCGGAGACAGCAACTATTGGGTACGAAGTCGAGTTAGATATTGCCTTAGGTTGGGCCGTTTTGTTGTGTGTTGGGACTAGCCACCCCGTTATGTGTGTTTGATTGTTCTATTGTGATGGTTTGATGCCACGAGTAGTTGGTGGATATTAGAATCTATGTTATTGTCTTGGTAGATAGGATTGATATACCATTGTTGGCACGTGCGATATTGATACACTATTGGCATACCTCTGTTGGTATTGTGATATGATACATTGTCGAGCGCACCCGGCTTTGTTGGTACCTTGCGATATTGAACTTGGTTGTGCTTAATTGATATACGCATTGCACACATTCTCACACATTCATGATCGTGGCCGATATACGGTGATGATCCGGTATCGTTGATTGAGTAAACTGATATTTCGATGAACTCTTTACTTGAGTGATTGTGAAAAGGCCGATGTATGAAGATCAATTCCGGAATCGTTGATTGTATGAAAGTGATAATTGATAAACTCTTTCACTTGAGTGATTGTGAGAAGGCCGATGTCCGAGGTTCAATTCCGGAATTTTTGCTTGTGTGCGACTTATATTTGACAGACTCTTTTACTAGAGTGATTGTGAGATGGCCGATGTCCAATGATCTATTCAGGCATCGTTGTTGCATGGCCGATTCCGGTGATATTTCAGAATCGTTGTTAGTGTATGGACTCCGCGGGTCCCCCAGAGTGGTGCCGGTAAGACTCCTCCTGTGAGCAAATAGCCAGGGTCCCATCTGTCTGTTGGGCAAAGATTCGGGACGGGTGACAATTAGACTTCGCGAATCATGTTGGGTTGTGCTACTGAGACGTCGATAATTCCGTCTGGAGTACATGTGTACACCTCATCTGCATAGCATTACATAGCATTCATTCCATCATTGCGTTGCATTGCATTGCATTATGACTTGATTGCGATTCTTAGTGATGGGATTGTAATGATTGGATTGGATCGGATATATTCGGACTTGACGTATTTGGGCTTAGATGCTTTACATAGGCGATGATGGATACTTGGTTGTGATCATATTGTCCTATACCTGTTAGATTCCTTGCTTATCTGCTTTAGTTTTTGAATTGTGTTAACTATGCTTAGTCGGCTTATGATGCCTACCAGTACTGTTGTTTGTACTGACCTGCACTTGTTGCATTGTTTTATGAATGCAGAGTACCAGGTTGGATCTACCTCTTTAACCCGTGGCTGATCGACTCTTGAGCTTTCTCTTGAGTTTCCAAGGTGTGCATGGCATCCACTGACCTTGAAGACTTCCTATCATATGTCTTACTTTTATTTCAGAGACATAGACATTTATGTATTATTATTTCCAGACTGTACTATTCTCCTTAGATTCTCTTGTATCATTCAGACTAGACCCTGGAGGTGTTTATTGTCTTCCGTACTTTTACTACTATCTATCTATATATATCGTGAGATTTACGTAATTGTTCTATTTCGCTATTTTAAATTCATTCTTCGTGTATTTGTTTGTTGTTGGGTTGAGGGGTCGGTTACCAAAGTGGGAAGGTAAGTGCTCGCACGGCCTATGAAAAATGGGTCGTGACAAGTTGGTATCAGAGCCCTAGGTTACCGGTCTTTAATACAAGAGCGTGTCTAGTAGAGTCTCGTGGATCGGTACGATGAGCTCCGTACTGTTCTGTGGGAGGCTATAGGACATTTAGGAAATCTTCCTTTCTTTCCTTCCATCTTGCTACTTTATTCAAATTGGTATCTGGAAAGATCGAATTGGTATCTGTCTCTTATATCTTCTCTCACAGATGGTGAGGACTAGAACTACTATGGGCCAAGGTCAGGTACCGGAGTCCTTAGCTACGGCTGGCACCCGAAGGCAAGCGACGGCGGAAGTAGGCACGAGCGAGAGAGGCCGCGGGGCTACCCCAGCAAGGGGTTGAGCTCCGACAGTAGGACAGCGCCGAGAGAGATGTCACACCCCGATCTTACTAGGGTGTGATGGGCACCCGACCCTTACTTAGGGCCGAGCGAACCCTCTGACTGTCATAGTACTCGTAGACATAATGGGCCCCTAACCGGCCATAAATGCGTAATGAATTTTTTTTTTTTTTTTAAAAACATCATACGGTATATCTTTCGAATCAACATAACTTGCGACCGTACAAAATCTGTAATATCATGTGTGACAATACGACGGCTTATAGAGCCGCTCACAACGGACATCTTATACACATGACTCTGTCTGCAAAGTCTCTAACATAATCAGATACCATAGCCCACGTATATACTGACTCGGCAGCACTCCGGAGAGAATGGACCTCGCCAATCCTGCTGGAACACCTCCTGCTAATGTCTTCAGCTCACCTGGGTGTACCTGCGTGGCATGAACGCAGCCCCCGAAGAAGAGGGGGTCAGTACGGAATATGTACTGAGTATGTAAGGTACAGAAAGCAGCATAACGAGCAGCATGAAGCATGAATATAAGCATCCTGGGATCATAGAACGGATAATGAGGTACGATAGTAACCTGTACGTGTGAATGCCTTTTTGGCCGGATACCACGCATGCCTGTTTTTTTTTCTTTTTTTTTTTGGAAAGAAAACATTTCCTTTCATAGACATAGAAAATGGAACTCATATCATGTCGTGTCTTGCCGTAACGTATCATATCGTATCATGTTATAGCATATCGGGTCTTGTCATCGCATATTGTATCAGATCATATCGTATTATAGCGTATCGTATCATAGCGTGTCATAGCATAGCATGTCATATCATAGCGTATCGTAGCATAGCATGTCATATCATAGCGTGTCATAGCATAGCATATCATGTCATAGCATAGCATATCATGTCATAGCACCGAACGACGTCGGCTCGCCCACATAGCGCCGAAATACTCCGGCTCGCCCATAAATCCCGCGTCCGGATGATAAGCGGCTGACCAGTGTGGCAATGAAACATGTTTCCCTTCCCATTCCCCCATGTATCCCTTCCCCATGTCCCCGTATGCATATACATATTTCACATACATATCCTTGACGTATTCGTCATAGACTTTTTCTCATATCTGGTATCATCTTTGTTATCGTAAAATCATGTTCGTCGTTTTAATCACAAAAGCTTTCAAAATCATGAAACTTGGTTTTTGGAGAAAAATGAGTATTTTGAAAAACATTTGCAAACTTTTAAGAAGGAAATTATGCCTTGGAACCATTACTTCTAACGTATGAAACCACACTCATCGTAATCGTCATAGAAATATATTCATTAGGATAATCACAACACTTATGAAGGTTCTAGTGTACTCCGACTTCATTTAGCAGATTATAGATGCTAGATGCAATTGTTTCACTAAGATACAAAGATCTTAATTCAATTCTATTGAATGAAAAGGGTCAATTTCAACTTCGGATTTCTAGGAATATGATCGTCCCCGAGGCTCGTATTCAACCCTATTATGTCTAGGACATGCCAAAGAAAGAAGGGTAAAGCCTTACATACCTTTTCCGCTTCTTACACTACTCCAAACTCCAGTTCCAAGTTCGCCAAAATCTACAATTTGGTCACATTTACCAAACGTCAATTAAAGCATTTAGACGTTCAATCTTGACTTCACATTTGTTTACAGAATTTAAGAAGATTTCCCCTGAAAATGCGCCATCCCCGAGAATCTAACTCGACCAATTTTAATCAATCAACAATCGAGAATTCAACCCGGCCAAACCAACAACAATACTAACAATTACAATAACAATATCGGTAGGCAATTCAAGATGTCCAAACCAACATCCAATCTTGTCCGAAGCCTTCCAACTCAACTAGAACAATAACAACACACTTTTCTCTTTCAAATTCATCAACTATATCAACAATTCTATGCGTTAACAACATCATTTCCATCAACACAAGAAACTATATTGAAATCACACTATGTTCTAAATCAGCCCACAACAATTATGACTTCCATTTGGATAATCAAACCTTCATTTTCGTCACATAATCCACAACAATCAACAACCAAAATACCATATAAAATGAGTTCAACATACCTATACCAATTCAGCCCATATTCGGCCACAACACAACATTCAACATTCCATGAGTTTCCTTCATTCTCTACACATTACAACAACACATAAACATGTGGAATACACTTAATTTCTTACCCTAACACAACACACACTACACGGCCACATATATGCACACACACGGCACACACTCCCACCTCCCTATTTTCATGGTTTTCCATCAATTTCCACACTTCACACCACACACAAACCATGCATAACACATGAAAAACAAGTTTGAACCTTACCTTTTCTTCAACTTTACTCCCTCGGCTAAGATGATGCTTGGCAAGAAGGAGTGTTTTGCATGCTCCAACGATTGCTCCACGTCGTAGAGGACCTTCTAATTAGTAGGAAAGCATGAAGAAAAATAATTTTTCCATGATCACCATCAAGAGAGCAGTTCGGCCAGCTTGGCCGAATGGTTGCTCTTCTCTCTTTCTTTCTTTCTCTCAATTTCTCTTGAACTTTCTAAAGCTCAATGATGAATTCCTTGTCATCTCTTCACACACACATATATATATAAAAAGGGGGCACATGGCCGGTGTGTGCCCCTATTTTCTCCAAATTTTTTTCCAATTCTTTTTCTTTTCTTTTCCTCCAACTCTTTCTTCAAATTTCTAGAAATTTCCAAAAGATGAACTTGATGCAAATGACTTAACAAGTCATCCATCTCTACATATATTAGTCTTCCATGTAGCCATGGCCCACACTACATGTGGCCTTATTTTTTCCATGAACTACTAATTTCTAAAATTCCACTTTTAACCCCAAATTTTTGTTAATATTTCCATTCCATAAAATCTTAAAGCACTTATGTCTTACAACAAAGTCGGAAAATAACCTCGTCCCTAATTTGTCGCAAACAACTTAAAAATATTCCGACGTGCAAAATGCGCGACATAACATCCTTCCCCCCTTTAGAACATTCGTCCTCGAATGTTTAACTAGTCGTATGGGGTCTCATAAGCGTCTCGGGGGAGTTCCCTTTTTATAGCTATTGTTGTCCTTCATACTATCTCTTAGACCATCCAATACCATTCTTTTGTCATACTTTTTCTCTTCATACACCTCCATTTTCTTATGTCCTGTCATTCGAGGTTTTTACAAAGCTTCTCACATTGTCTCAAACACCATCCTGACTCTTATACACTTATTGTCAGTTTTCCGATCTCACTACTTACTTCGGTGAGGGGGGGGGGGCCTCATTGGTAGCCCAGATGTCCATACCAAACACATTATCGTATCAACTGTTCTTATCCCACTCTTGCATTCCTCTCACCCGCTTCCCCCCTTTAGGGGTATGCTTGTACCATTATCCATACATGCCTGTTTCTTTTTCTGCACACGAGAAATCTTATGCCACCTCCGTGTCGTTCAGAACACACTACTCTTACATAGCCCTTTTCTCATTTTCAAAATGTATTTTGTTCGTTCACATTTTATCCGTATCATCCCAGTCATTTCCTAGCATTCATTCTGCCTTGTTTCTTATCTTTCTGTAACTTAGCCTTTCACAATCCTGCCGCTTATGATACTCGTGCCCTCAGTTATACATCATAACCTACTACTGCACTGTTGTCTCGTTTCTTCTTCTTCTTCTTCTTTTTTCCGCTAACTCCTTCTCTTCGCCAACCCGATTTACACCGTCCTACGTATCCTTTTAAGGTTTCTGGCCGCTCCACATACTCTAATCTCTCTTAGACTACTCCAATTTCTTATTCACTCCTTACGTCTGAATTTGTAGGATTTTCGAAAACTTTCGTGGGGTCACCCATCCCGAAATTTCTCTCACTTCAGCACGCTTAACCTAGAGACTTTAATGAAATTGGGTGCCTTAATGCCAGTATGTTCGCGTCCACCTCACCGCACAACCTTTATTACATACTCTTGAGTACGTCGGAGCCTTACCAGATTTCAAAACGTTCCCACGGTACATTTTACCAGCTGTCTGATCGGTACATTCCTATTCGTCACAATCCTTTTTTCTTATATGCTTATCTTAATCACATCACTTTATTCAAACCTGCCAGTCCTTTTTAAATCGTCGCCTATGTCACACCCCAATCCTACTAGGGTGTGATGGGCACTCGACCCCGTATTCGGAGCCGAGCGAACCCGCTGACTCTTATTACATACATACTTTCTTTGGATTCTTAAATTAAACAAAAATAAAATAGTAAAACTTTCAAAACCTTTTGTCGTTTCCAGTTAAACACGATCTGTAAACATAAGGGCTCGTGGAACCATTTTCAAAACTGACACACTAAACCCACGACTCTGTCTGCAAAGTCTCTAACTTCGAACAACCGCACACAAAGACATATAATCGACTCTAAAAGACTCTGTGCACAAATGGAGTCTACCAACTCCGCCGGAACGTCTTCTCGCAATAGCTCTTACTTGTCCGAGTGTACCCCGCGCGCATGAAACGCAGCGCCCACAAAAAGGGGCGTCAGTACGAGTAATGTACTGAGTATGTAAGGCATGAGTAATATCACGAAATCATAATAGAGAACATAAAACACAACATAAGAGGGTGATATAACCTGTAGCTCTGGTTGTCTATCATGACAGATATTGTGCACGTTAACTTTACCTTTTTGGAGTACTATATAGACACTGCAAGCAAACTGCCCGACCATGTAGGTACGGTGTATAACTGCCCGACCATACAGGTGCGGTGAACTACTGCCCGACCGTATAGGTACGGTGTAACGCTTCCCGAGCGCACTACATGGAATAAAGGAATAATCATTATCCGAGTGCCCGGGGCGGATGCCATGCATGCTAGCTTTTTTAAAAAAAACATGAAAATATCCGTAAGTAAACCGCCCGACCACGTAGGATCGGTGTATAACCGCCCCGTCCATATAGGGTGTAATGAGCCCGCGTCCGGTGCCTCCCGCGTCCGGGTGTAACCGCCCACCGCAAGGTGTGTCGCCCGGCCGCCCATTGGACGGCGCGGTGTGATACCGCCGGCCATGTAGGCACGGTGTTATAAAAACATACTTAATTATAAAGCATGCATGAGAGCCCAAGTGAAAGCTACAACTCTATCGGAGTGACGTAAGGTCGGTAACCTCCGATTGCATTATGGAATAATCATAGTCATCATGTCTCACCTTGAAGGAACTAGTATTATGAGGCGAGACTGTCAACGAAGAATAACATTAAAAGAAAACAGAGAATGAAATCATGGACGTCGGTTCATGTGCTTTGAAATCCTTAGAAAATAGGGTCATAACTAAGGAATAGAATTAGAGATCAAGATCTAGTTTGATACTTCCATACTCATATTGAATCCTTAACTTGAAACTCTTAGCCATGGAATCATTCTTGTCATACTCATCATAGCCTTATTCTCTTCCTTAACATCATCGTTACCATTGTTATCATAGAATTACTCTCATTAGAATGGTTACAACACTTATCGTTTGATAAACGGAACAATAAAGAGAATCCGGGAACAATGGGCCCACCTCGGGTCTGATGAGGCGGCGTACACAATTTACGTACGTTACATTTTATGACATCACTTGTGAGGGTTTTAAGGTAGTCGGGTCCTATTTGTGCAAGTTCTAAACGTTTACACAATTTTTCCATCTATTCATAGAACATTTAATTCAATTCTATTGAATGAAAAAGAGTCAAATTCAATCTTAGATTTCTGGGAATAGGATCGTCCCCGAGGCCCATATCCAAACCTAATACATCTAAGACATGCCAAAGAAGGAAGGTGAAGGCCTTACATACCTTTTCTGCTTCTTTTGCGACTCCAAGTTCAAGTTCCAAATCCGCCAAAATCTACAAATTGGTCACATTTACCCAGACATTAATTAAAGTCCTTAAGAATCCAAATCTTGAATCAACATTTGTCTACAGAAATTTCGGCAGCATTTCCCCTGTAAATGCGCCATCCCCGAGAATTCCACTCGGCCAACTTTAATCAACAACAATCCGGGAATTCAACCCGGCCAAACCAACAACAATACTAGCAACTATTCTAGTAACACTTCAATATCCAATTCAATTCCATTCACACACCACTCCATCTCTAACCATTAAATCCTCATTTTCCACCATAGAATCTATCACACAACAATTAATATGCCAAGTAGAATTAATTCATCATATCTACATACACTAATACATTCGGCCACAACAACTACTCATAGATTTTCATGCAAATTTCCATCCATCTCTATACATTTCATGAATTTTCCATCCTTTCCCATACACTACAACAACAACCAACACACTACATAAAATTAATTAATTTTCTAGCATACTATCACACACACACGGCCAATGCCATGCACACTCGGCCATGTTCACAACTTCCATATTTCCATGATTTTCATCCATTTCCACATACCATAACATGAACAAACTCTTCACAACATATAAAAGAGGATTGACCACATACCTTTTCCCACTTGTCTTCTTACTTGGCTAAGGTTATGAACTTGCAAGAATGAATGATTTTCTTGCTCCAACGATTTCATCACGTTAAAGAGGACCTTCAAATTAGTAGGAGGGCTAGAAGAAATGAATTTTTCTTGATGACTTTCCATGGCACCATTTCTTGTTGCCATGGCCGAATGCTCCCATGTTCCTTTCTCCTTCTTTTTTTTTTCTTCAACTTCCTTAGTTGAAATAATGGCCCTCTCTCATATATATATTGTTCTTATGAACATGTGAGGGGCACATGCCCCCTCTCTTGAAATTTCTAGAATTTCTTTTTCTTTTTCTCTTCCTTTTATTTTCTAGAGCTTTCTTCTTCTTTTTTTCTTGAATTTTTCTCACATGGTCAAAGAAGACCAAGTGTCTTCTTTCATACACTTTAGCCCTTCAAGAATTTTTTGAACCTTTGTGAAATTACCATTTCACCCCTAGCCTTTCTCAATATTTCCATACTAATAAGGTTCATAAATAATATTCACAACCAACTTGTACATTAAAATAATTTTGGAAATAGTCTTGCCTTTAACTTCTTGCAATTATCCCGAATTATCCAAACGTACGGGCTATAACATCCTCCTCGGGGGAACATTATCGAATGTTCACGATCTTAGTAGCACGGGAGGGGTTCCTTCCAACCGTCTTTTCCTTTCACTCCTTACCTTATTTCTCTTATGATCGAACCGACGTCTTTAGTCCTGACGTGTCATTTCACAATACTGCACCAACTCGTTCCTACTTCCTTCGTGTATTCCCTTAATTGGCCGATATGCTTTACGGCTCCGTGCTAATCGAGTTTCCTTCATTTGGACTTGAAGCTTACAACATGTTCTCCCCTGCGGGGTTCCTTACACGGGTCAACTACGGAGTCTTAATTTATACCTTATTCCTCGTCTCTCTTTTCCAACTCTGTGTCTAACATATCGAACACTCCTAATCCTAAGTTTTTCTTTTACTTTCTGCCTATGTCATCATTTTGTCCCCATTTTCATACCCTTTCGTTCACTATTCGTCCTCGTAAATTATTTCTAAAATATTTCGGTCTTTAACTATATTTGTTGTCCTACGCTACTTTTGTTCTTAGCACGTAATCCTTACCTCAGCCACACAATTTTCACTCTCTCCTTATTCATCGTCTTTTAACTATATTTTGTGATGCTATAGCCATTATTTCTTACTACACGAATTATTTTATTTCGCTAAGATCAATTCCTCGAGTACCTCACATGACTTCCTATTCCACACCTTCAACTTCCACAACCCGCACCCCTTACCTTTCTCTTTCTTGAACTTTGATCCCTTCATGTTCCATCTACTCCCTTCTCTTTCTTTTCCTATCGTCATATATACATATCATATCATATTGTATCGTAGAATAATAACCTTACTTTGCAACAACTTGTATCATTTACTCTTATTCACAAAGGTACCTTTACTCGATTGATGCCTTTACCTCTTATGCTCAACACCGATACAATCATATATGGGATATCACATATTTATCATTACTTCAAATACTTCCAAACGCGTACTTTGTAACCTTCCATACCATATACTCTAGTTTTTAGGCTACTCTAACTTCTGACTTGTCTCTTAGGATCGCTTCCAGCACGCTTAACCTCGTCAATGTCTTAATGTCGATATAATCGCGTCCACTTCTTACGACCTTTATTATATGTTCCGAAATCGATCACGAAAAAGGTCAATGCCTCCCGGCGTAGTGATCGGGAATTTCCTATAACTTCGCAAAGCTCTTATGACACGTTCCGGTCGTTCGGTCTTTGATTTCGGGCGACGAACAGGCTTACCGCTATGGCCGCAGCGTCGCTCTTCTTATCGTACGTCGAAGCTTAAATAGGAAGACGATCTAAGATGACTTGGCTCTAAAAAAAAAAGAGTTTATAAACCATCCCATAAATGCCCCGTAGCCTCCCCGTTTATAAATGTGGCGCGCTTCACACCATCCAAAAATAAAAGACATGAGTAAAACTTAGGAAAACCTTTTGTCGTTTCCCTAAACACGACATAAGGTCGTGGAACCATTTTCCTTTAAACCCGCGACCTCATACGCAAAGTACAACCCCCTAGGACGAACCGGAACGATCCTACGCAATAGCTCTTATGTCGATACAAATAAGGGGCGTCACGACTTGTCACACCAAAACCATCTTACTAGGGTGTATAACATGGGCACCTTTTTGGAGAACCTTACTTAGGGCCGAGCGAACCCCTCTCGCCATGTAGGCACGTCATAGTACTCGTAGACATAGGAGTGACGTCAAGGGGCAATCATAGTCATCATGTCTATGAAGGAACTGGTATTATGCGAGGCGCCATAAATGCAGTAATGAATTTTTTTTTTTTAAAAACATCATATTAGTATATCTTTCGAATCAACATAACTTGCGACGTACAAAATCATTCTTGTAATATCATGTGTCGTTACCATTGTTATCATAGAATACTCGGTGTTAGAATTACTTATCGTTTGATAAACGGAACAATAAAGAGAACTGGGAACAATGGGCCCACCTCGGGTCCGATGAAGGCGTACACAATTTACGTACGTTACATTTTATGACATCACTTGTGACATGTCCGGGACATCTTATTGAATGAATAGTCAAATTCAATCTTAGATTTAGAAAATAGGATCTCCCGAGGCCCATATCCAAACCTAATACATCTAAGACATGCCAAAGTCTCTAACCTTACATACCTAATCTTGATACTATAGCGACTCCAAGTTCACGTATATACGTTTACCCGAGACATTAATTAAAGTCCTAAGAATCCAAATCTTGAATCAACATTTGTCTCATTAGAATGGTTACAAGCAAAGATTTGAAAATGCGAACAATGAGAGAATTCTCGCCAACTTTAATCAACAACAATCCGCCGGAACACTTCACAATATCCAATTCAATTCCATTCCTCCATCTCTAACCATTAAATCCTCATTTTCCACCATAGAATCTATCACACAACAATTACTATATCATAGTAGAATTAATCATCGTATCAAATTACAACACTAATACATTCCCTCTAAATTTCCATCCATCTCTATACATTTCATGAATTTTCCATCTACAAATTGGTCACATTTCCCATACACTACAAAAACAATGTCTTGAATCAAATTAATTAATTTTTCTAGCATACTATCACACACACACAGCCAATGCCATGCACACTCGGCCATCAATTCACAACTTCCATATTTCCATCTCTGAATTTTCATCCAAGAATCTATGGGGTGCATACATATATTTTCATAACGAACAAACTCTTTCACAACATATAAAAGAGGATTGACCAATATCATTTCCACATTGTCATTCTTACTTGGCTAAGGTTATGAACTTGCAAGAATGAATGATTTTCTTGCTCCAACGATTTCATCACGTTAAAGAGGACCTTCAAATTAAGTAGGGAGGGCTAGAAGAAAATGAATTTTTCTTGATGAATTTCATGGCACCATTTAATGTTCCTTTCTCCTTCTTTTTTTTTTTCTTCAAGCCTCTCTCATATATATATTGTTCTTATGAAGAAATTTCTGAATTTCTTTTTTCTTTTTCTCTTCCTTTTATTTTTCTAGAGCTTTCTTCTTCTTCTTTTTCTTGAAATAGTGTCTTTCATACACTTTAGCCCTTCAAGAATTTTTTTGAACCTTTGTGAAATCCTAGCCTTTCTCAATATTTCCATACTAATAAGGGATCATAGAACAACTTGTACATTAAAATAATTTTGAAATAGTCTTGCCTTTAAATTCTCGATTAACTTAAGAAAGACAAGTCCTTCCAAATTTCGGTCAACTTTCATCGCTACTATTACCGTACGTCTTATTTCAATTAGTTTCTACGCTTCCTTACTATTCCACGACACCGCACGCGAAATGTGAATGCCTTTTTGGTCCGGGATACCACGGTCAACTTTTTTTTTTTTTTTTTGGAAAGAAAACATTTCCTTTCATAGACATAGAAAATGGAACTATCATATCATATTGTGTCGTGTCTTGCCGTAATGTATCATATCGTATCATGTTATAGCATATCGGGTCTTGTCATCGCGAAATATTGTATCGAATTTCCTATAACTTAGCTAGCTCTACAAAGACGATCATGCCGTATTATATTTATAAATGTCGCTTCACACCATCATAGCGTGTCATAGCATAGCATGTCATATCATAGCGTATGGGTAGCATAGCATGTCATATCATAGCGTGTCATAGCATTTTTTTTTTTTAAAAGCATATCATGTCATAGCATAGCATATCATGTCATATCACCGGAACGCTCACAACGGACATCGGCTCGCCCACATAGCGCCGAAATGTCTTACTCACACGGTGTACGCCCATAAATCCCTTAACATAACGAAACGAGCAGCATGAAGCATGGCATCCCGCGTAATGAGATACGAGAGTAACAACGTGTGAATGCGGATGTGAATTTTTTTTTTCCACTGTTTTTTTTTTTTTTTTTTTGGAAAGGATGAAAAATCATGTCGTGTCTTGCCGTAATGTATCATATCGTATCATGTTATAGCATATCGGGTCTTGTCATCGCATATTGTATCGACGATTGTCGTGGCAATGAAACATGTTTCCCTTCCCATTCCCCCATGTATCCCTTCCCCCATGTCCCCATATGCATATACATATTTCACATACATATCCTTGACGTATTCTTCCCATTCCCCCATGTATCCCTTAGACTTTTTCTCATATACGACGTATCATCTTTGTTATCGTAAAATCATGTTCGTCGTTTTAATCACAAAAGCTTTCAAAATCATGAAACTTGGTTTTTGGAGAAAAAAGAGTATTTTGAAAAACATTTGCAAACTTTTAAGAAGGAAATTATGCCTTGGAACCATTACTTCTAACGTATGAAACCACACTCATCGTAATCGTCATAGAAATATATTCATTAGGATAATCACAACACTTATGAAGGTTCTAGTGTACTCCGACTTCATTTAGCAGATTATAGATGCTAGATGCAATTGTTTCACTAAGATACAAAGATCTTAATTCAATTCTATTGAATGAAAAAGGGTCAATTTCAACTTCGGATTTCTAGGAATATGATCGTCCCCGAGGCTCGTATTCAACCCTATTATGTCTAGGACATGCCAAAGAAAGAAGGGTAAAGCCTTACATACCTTTTCCGCTTCTTACGCTACTCGAAACTCCGGTTCCCAAGTTCGCCAAAATCTACAATTTGGTCACATTTACCAAACGTCAATTAAAGCATTTAGACGTTCAATCTTGACTTCACATTTGTTTACGAAATTTCGTGCGCATTTCCCCTGTAAATGCGCCATCCCCGAGAATCTAACTCGACCAATTTTAATCAATCAACAATCCGGGAATTCAACCCGGCCAAACCAACAACAATACTAACAATTACAATAACAATATCGGTAGGCAATTCAAGATGTCCAAACCAACATCCAATCTTGTCCGAAGCCTTCCAACTCAACTAGAACAATAACAACACACTTTTCTCTTTCAAATTCATCAACTATATCAACAATTCTATGCGTTAACAACATCATTTCCATCAACACAAGAAACTATATTGAAATCACACTATGTTCTAAATCAGCCCACAACAATTATGACTTCCATTTGGATAATCAAACCTTCATTTTCGTCACATAATCCACAACAATCAACAACCAAAATACCATATAAAATGAGTTCAACATACCTATACCAATTCAGCCCATATTCGGCCACAACACAACATTCAACATTCCATGAGTTTCCTTCATTCTCTACACATTACAACAACACATAAACATGTGGAATACACTTAATTTCTTACCCTAACACAACACACACTACACGGCCACACATATGCACACACACGGCCACACTCCCACCTCCCTATTTTCATGGTTTTCCATCAATTTCCACACTTCACACCACACACAAACCATGCATAACACATGAAAAACAAGTTTGAACCTTACCTTTCCTTCAACTTTACTCCCTCGGCTAAGGTTGTGCTTGGCAAGAAGGAGTGTTTTGCATGCTCCAATGATTGCTCCACGTCGTAGAAGACCTTCTAATTAGTAGGAAAGCATGAAGAAAAATAATTTTTCCATGATCACCATCAAGAGAGCAGTTCGCCGCCTTGGCCGAATGGTTGCTCTTCTCTCTTTCTTTCTTTCTCTCAATTTCTCTTGAACTTTCTAAAGCTCAATGATGAATTCCTTGTCATCTCTTCACACACACATATATATATAAAGGGGGCACATGGCCGGTCATGTGCCCCTATTTTTCTCCAAATTTTTTTCCAATTCTTTTTCTTTTCTTTTCCCTCCAACTCTTTCTTCAAATTTCTAGAAATTTCCAAAAGATGAACTTGATGCAAATGACTTAACAAGTCATCCATCTCTACATATATTAGTCTTCCATGTAGCCATGGCCCACACTACATGTGGCCTTATTTTTTCCATGAACTACTAATTTCCAAAATTCCACTTTTAACCCCAAATTTTTGTTAATATTTCCATTCCATAAAATCTTAAAGCACTTATGTCTTACAACAAAGTCGGAAAATAACCTCGTCCCTAATTTGTCGCAAACAACTTAAAAATATTCCGACGTGCGAAATGCGAGATATAACAAGAGATCTCCGTCCCCCGAGCCCAAGGATGTGGCTCCAGCTCAGACACAGCCAGAGGTTACTTCTGATCTGGCCATGCATGAAACTATGGCCGGAGTGTTTCTTCATCTTGATGCCCAGCAGACGGCAGGTGGTGTTACTACACCCGAATGGGGTTCACAGACTAGGGTTGGGGCGCAGACCCCCTAAGCAGAGACCTGCGAGGACAGTACACCCCGCCGCAGCTATGGCTCCTCGCATGGATGCGATACCCGCTCCTGGTGATGAGATTAGGCCCATGGAGGGTTCTGTTATGACTGCTTTTGACCAAGAGATGTTTGGGAGGTTCCGAAAGTTAGACCCGCCGAGGTTTGCTGGTACCTCGTCTGAGAATGCCTATGCGTTTACTCTTGATATGCATAAGTTGTTGCACCGTATGGGGATAGTGGAGACCCACAGCTTTGATTATTTGTCCTACCAGTTTCATGGCGACACGAAGGCGTGGTGGAGGTATTTCATGGCGTGCAGACCTGAGGGTTCTCCTCCTTTGACTTGGACTTAGTTCTACCGGGCCTTCCTTGAGAAGTATGTGCCTCGGTCTTTGAGAGAGGCGCGTAGGGAGCAGTTTTTACACCTTGAGCAGAGGGGTATGTCCTTGGAGTCCTATATGACCCGTTTTCTCTATTTGGCCGGTTACTCTACTCCGCTGCTCCCTTCTGAGGCCGATAGGATCAGACGCTTTATTAGAGGACGAGTGGGCTCTCTACAGGTTCCTTGTCTTCAGATGGAGTCTATGAGGGCTTCCTTCAAGTCCATTATGGCACAAGCTTCTATGGTTGAGGGCGCTAAGGCCCGTGCTTTTGGTGGTGGTGACAAGAAGCTATGTCAGAATGGTAGTTATGGTAGTTCTGGTACGAGGGGCGCAGGTCAGTTTTTAAGGCCACCACAGTCCTATTCCGGTCGTCCCGTACATTCGGCATTGCGGCTTTTTCTAGTGAGCCGCCTAGGGCAGAAGAGCTCACCGAGAGTTCATTCTCTAGGACTAGTAGACGGGGACCGATTCATCCGGTCTTTAGCTTCCATGTTTCGACACTCGACTCCTCTTTTTTCGTTACTCGTGTGGAGAGGCCGGGCATGTTGCCGGAGGTGTCCTAGACCTAGGCGGGATTATCACCGCCGAGGACTCCTATATTGTCCGGTAGTCGAGGTGGGACTTCTCAGAGAGGCGATGCTTAGTCAGGCGGCGATACTTTACGTGGTTCTAGAGGTGGGTCCTATCCAGCTAGAGGTGGTACCTAGAATATGAGAGGAGGATCCCAGACTGGGCATGGCGGAGCTCGTTGTTGCTCATTTCCTGATTGGCCCGAGGTAGAGACCTCAAATGCTGTGATCTCAGGTACCATTTCTGTTCGTCATAGAGTAGCATCTGTGTTATTTGATCCTAGATTCACTTACTCGTATGTATCTGTATTTCATGCCATTGATTGGGATTTTCCTTGTGATAGCATAGATATACCTGTACATGTGTCTACTCCGGTAGGAGATTATGTGGTTGTTGATCGAGTTGACCGGTCTTGTTTGGTTCCTTTTATGGGGTATGACACTTGGGTAGATTTGATGATTCTTGATTTTGTGGACTTTGATATTATACTGGGTATGTCCTGACTTTCTCATTATCATACGATCTTGGATTGGCACGCCAAGACAGTCACCTTAGCCATGCCGGGCATACCTAGGCTTGAGTGGAGAGGTACTCCTAGTCCCGCTGCGAAGAATATCATTTTCTTCCTTCGGGCGAAGAAGTTAGTAAGTAAGGGGTGTTTAGCGTACTTGGCGCATGTTCGTGATACGACAGTTACATCTCCACTCCTTGAGTCTATCCCTATTGTGAGAGAGTTTGCGGAGGTACTTTCGTCAGATTTGTCGGGTATGCCACCTGATCGTGACATTGATTTTTGTATCGACGTGGACCCGAGCACTCATCCTATTTCCATCCCACCATATCGGATGTCGCCTGCTAAGTTGAGGGAGGTTAAGGAACAATTGCAAGATTTATTGAGCAAGGGGTACATTAGACCGAGTGTCTCCCCTTGGGGTGCTCCTGTGTTATTTGTGAAGAAGAAAGATGGAACAATGAGAATGCGTATTGATTACCGCCAGTTGAACAAAGTCACTATTCAGAATAATTTCCCTATGCCTCGTATTGATGATCTATTTGACCAGCTTCAGGGTGGTTCGGTGTTATCGAAGATTGATTTACGTTCCGACTACCACCAGTTGAAGATTAGGGCAGAGAATATTTCGAAGATAGCATTTCGGACGAGATATGGCCACTATGAGTTTCTAGTGGCCAGACTGCATTTGTGAACTTGATGAATGGAATCTTTAGGCCTTTCCTTGATTCTTTTGTGATTGTGTTTATTGATGACATCTTGGTGTGTTCCAAGAGTACAGTGGAGCATGAGAGCCATCTCCGTACTGTCCTTGGGTTGTTGAAGAAACATAGTTTGTTTGCTAAATTTTCTAAGTGTGAGTTTCGGAGTTTGGGTACGTGGCATTCTTGGGTCATGTAGTGTCTAAGGGAGGGGATTATGGTTGATCCACAAAGATCGAGGTTGTGAGGGGTTGGGCGAGGCCCACTATGGTTACCGAGATTCGTAGTTTTGTGGGTTTGGCCAGTTATTACTTTCACTTTGTGAAGGGTTTTGCTGCCATTGCTTCATCCTTGACCAGATTGACTCAAAAGGATGTTCCCTTCCAGCGGACGAATGATTGTGAGGAAAGCTTTCAAAAACTCTAGCTTCTTTTGACTACAGCCTTAATCCTAGCCTTACCTATGGAAGGCAAAGATTTCGTTATCTATGGTGATGCTTCCCGTATAGGTTTGGGTGTGGTGTTGATGCAGGAGTGTAGAGTGATAGCTTATGCTTCCCGTCAGTTGAAGGTTCATGAGAAAAATTACCCTACCCATGATTTGAAGTTGTTAGCCGTAGTCTTCGCCTTGAAGCATTGGAGGCATTACTTGTACAGTGTCCATTGTGAGGTCTTTACCGATCACCGTAGCCTTTCACATGTGTTTACCCGCAGAGATCTTAATTCCTGAAGCGTCAAATGGATGAAGCTCTTTTGAAAGACTATGACATCTCTATTTTATATCATCCCGGGAAAACCAATGTGGGGCCGATGCCTTGAGTCGTGGCCGGTGGTATGGGGAGTTTAGCTCGATTGATTATTTTCGAGCGTCCGTTGGCGTGGAGGTTCAGACTCTGGCCAACAGTTTCATCCGTCTTGATATTTCAGCCCTGGGATGAATTTTGGCTTTTATAGAGGCGAGGTCATCATTATCAGGGCTCACCAGTTTGAGGATGCTCAGTTAAGAAAGATCCGAGATAGGGTTTTGAGAGGTAAGGCCAAGGAGGCCGTGATTGATTTTGAGGGCATTTTAAGGATTAGAGGACGCGTGTGTGTTCCTCGTGTTGGTGATTTGATTTAGTTGATCTTATCTGAGGCTCATAGCTCTCACTATTCTATTAATCCGGTGGCAACTAAGATGTACCGTGACTTGAGACAGCACTATTGGTCGCGTCGAATGAAGAGATATATAGTTGATTTTGTGTCTAAATATGGAAATTGTCAGCCGGTAAAATATGAGGACCAGCGGTCTAGTGGGTTGCTTCAGAGGATGCCCATTCCCGAGTGAAAGTGGGAGAGGATTACCATGAATTTTGTCACGGGTCTTCTGAAGACCCTTGGCAAGTTTGATTCTATTTGGGTGATAATGGATTGGTTGACTAAGTCCGCTCACTTTGTTCCAGTTCAGTTTTCCTGTACCACAGAGAAGTTAGCTAAGATGTATATTTGGGATATTATGAGATTTTATGGATCCCTATTTCTGTTGTATCTTATTGGGGTACTATCTTTACCTCACGATTTTGGAGGGCATTTCATGAGGAGTTGGGTGCTCGATTGGATCTTACTACAGCTTTCCATCCCCAAATCGATGGCCAGTCCGAGCGGACCATTCCGGTGCTCGAGGATATGTTGAGAGCATGTGTTATTGATTTTGGTGGTCATTGGGACCAGCACTTACCCTTAGTAGATTTTGCATACAACAACAGTTATCTTTCGAGTATTGGTATAGCGCCTTTTGAGGCCTTGTATGGTAAGAGGTGTAGATCTCTAATTGGTTGGTTCGATAGGTTCGAGGCTCGACCTGGGAGCACGGATCAATTAAGATAGTCCCTTGATAGAGTGAGAGTTATTCAGGCCAGGCTCGTGGCAGCTCAGAGTCGACAAAAGATGTATGCGGGGAACAAAGTCCGGGATTTGAAGTTTGCTATTGCTGACCAGGTTCTATTTAAGGTTTCACCCATGAAGGGTGTTATGAGGTTTGGTAAGAGGGGCAAGTTGAGCCCCAGGACATTGGTCCGTTTGAGATTGTGGACTGTATCAGCAATGTAGCTTATGAAGCATTGCCGCCAGGTTTGGCGGGAGTTCATCCGGTCTTTCACGTTCCGATGATGAAGAAATACCATGCCGACGGTACCTACATTGTCCGTTGGGATTCTATTTTGCTTGATGAAAATTTGACTTATGAGGAGGAGCCTATCGCGATCTTGGATAGGCAGGTTCCGAAGCCGAGGTCAAAGGAGATGAGCCCGTGAAGGTGCAATGGAAGCACCGCCCGAGCGGAAGAGGCTACTTGGGAGGCCGAGTCCGATACGTCGTACCGATATCCACGATTGTTCACCGATTCGGTGTATTTTCCCTACTTCCCTTCTTTTCTTCGCTCGAGGACGAGCAACGGTTCAATTGGTATCTGAAGTAACGACCTGTTTGGTCGTTATAGTTCTTTCAGTATTTTTGACCATTTTTGAGAATTTATTAGCCTATTTTTTACTCGAAGGGACGTTGACACACTTCTGGAGGTGTCTAGACAGGATTCGGGCAATTTTTGTGAAAAAATAGAGGCTTAAAATGAAAAATGTCTGACCCGAAGTTGACTTCTGGACAAACGAACCTTTTTGAAATTTCGTCAATTCCGAGAGGTTTGGATGGTCTTTTGGAACTGGTGTGTGTAATTGGTTCGGTTCCCATTGCACTCAGATGTCTTTCAGACCTGGGATGGGAAATTAGAATTAAGGCACCAGGGGTTGACTCGGTCAATGAGACCTCCATTAGGAATTCCTAGGCCACAGGCGCGTTCGTAGCTTATTTTTATGTGGGACTACGTGTCTGGTATGTGAGCAGATGGCCTCAAAAGTTAGTCAAAAAATCGGATCGAACGAAAATCTTGGGTTAAATTTCTTGTGTCTAGTGGCCGCTTTGGCGGTACCAGCACCGCTGGAGCGGTAGCCCTGCCGCTGGAGCGGTCAATGACTTTTAGTCATTACCGCTGAAGCATCCAGGTGGTCGTTGGGGAGGGGCCGCTGGAGCGGTCCAGGTACCGCTAGAGCGGTGACGGGCACTGATTTTTCATTAAATGTGTCTTAAATAAGTCCTAGACCCTCATTATTTCTTATCTCGATATTGGAGCTTAGGGAAACTGTTCTTGGAGATAATTTGAAGAAATTCTCGGAGGTAAAACTTTCCTAATCCTTTACTCTTCCTTAATCACAATCATTTTAGATTTTCCCCTCTTTAACAATCCCTTAAAGATGGAATTTGAGAGAGGGTTTTGGAAGAACTCCTCCCTAGATTATTATTATTGATAAATTGGTGATGTTTATGTTAGATATTGCCTAATCTAAGTTTATTAATCAAGTATCTTCCACTTTTAAAGTTGAATTTCGGATTTGGAGACTTAGGGTTTATACCCAATTTGGGGGTTTTTACTTGGAATCAGATTTAGGCTAATCCTTAAGCTAAATCAACAATTGGTGGTTGATTTATGATTACCTAGTACTCAATTTGGTATTTTGCCCTCGAATTTCTCGTTTTGCCATTGTGGGCCCATTTCCCCAATTGTTAGGGTTAAAAAGGACCGAATTGAAATAGGAACAATATTAGTATCATTCTTCGTGACCTCTAATATAGAATTCGATCATGCTTGGACTACTTTGGTTCCGAGGTTCAGCGGAAGGGAAAAGCAAAGGAGTGACTTATTGGTGTTGCGGTTCGAAAATCCAGGTAGGTTATGGCTTACCTTTGGTGAGACTTCGTATAGCGAAGCACATGTTTAGATTATAATATCGGAGACAACATGTGAACCTTCGGGTACGAAGTCGGGTTGGATATTGCCTTAGCTTGGGCCCTGTTATGTGTTAGGACTAGCCACCCCGTTATGTGTGTTTGATTGTTCTATTATGATGGTTTGATGCCATAAGTAGTTGGTAGATATCAGAATCTGTGTTATTGTCTTGATTGAGATAGGATTGATATACCATTGTTGGTACGTGTGATATTGATATACTGTTGGCATACCTCTGTTGGTATTGTGATATGATACATTGTTAGCGCACCCCTTTGTTGGTACTTGCGATATTGAACTTGGCTGTACATAATTGGTATACGCATTGCACGCATTCTCACACATTCATGATGCATGGCCAATACCCGATGATGATCCGGTATCGTTGATTGAGTAAACTTATATTTCGATGAACTCTTTACTTGAGTGATTGTGAAAAGGCCGATGTCCGAAGATCAATTGCGGAATCGTTGATTGTATGAACGTGATAATTGATAAACTCTTTTACTTAAGTGATTGTGAGAAGGCCGATGTTCGAGGTTCACTTCCGGAATCTTTGCTTGTGTGATCGATATTTGACAGACTTTTTTACTAGAGTAATTGTTAGATGGCCAATGTCCGATGATCTATTCCAGCATCATAATTGCATGGCCAATTCCGATGATATTTCAGAATCGTTGGTAGTGCATGGATTCCGCAGGTCCCCTAGAGTGGTGCCGGTGAGACTCCTCCTGTGAGCAATTAGCCAGGGTTCGGTCTTGTTATGCCCCGTATTTTTTATACGACGGATTATTTGTAAGTTAATTGACATAAGTCCAAGGACACGATTATTTCGGGATACGAAACAAGGACTTTTAATCCCCGATTTTTATTAATGCACGAATTGCTTATAAATTTTAATCGGCATGGAAATATTGATGGAGAATTGGGATTAATTAATTGGGATTAGATTATTAAGCAAGAATTAATGATTAAGTAAATTAATTGAGATTAATAATCAAGTGGGCCCCACCCGATAGTTTTTTTTTTTTTTAAAAAGGGAAAGATGACACATAAGGGGAGCACGTGTAGTGCTTGGAAGGCTCATATATAAATCAGCAAAATGACTCATTAAGTCATAATCCAAGCCTTAGTCTAATCAAGAACAAAAGAGCAAGAAAGAGTTGAAGAAAAAAAAAGAAAGAACATTGCCATGGCTGCCAACTTTCGGCCAGCCATGGTCATTGAAAAAAAATATTTGGTTCCTTGTTTTGATTAATTTTCAAGTGTAGTACAAGTTCAAGGAGGTGATAGCAACTTGGATATTGAATCGAGGAAGAAGAAATTGCGAAATTGGAGCAATTAAGAGTAGAAATTCCTCCGAGAAAATTAAGGTAAGATTTTCTAGTTTTATGGTGTACTTGTGTTAATAGTGTTGTAATGGAGTTATTAAAATTGGATTGGACGAAATTGGAAGCAAGAAAATGCATAAAATTGATGTTATAGGAATTGTGGGTTGAAATGGATTTAGAGAAGTTGTTGAGTTGTTAGAATTGTTGTAGAATTTGAATTGTGAGAATTTCATATGTATATCTCTGTTGTTGGTATTTGTGTTAATGAGAATAATTGGGAATTCGGGTTAGGCAAATATATAGGGGAAATCTTTGCCCGATTTTCGTTAAGCCCTTAACTAATGGAAAAACCTAAACGAGGATGTATAAGTTAAAGAACAAATTCAATAAAGTGATGGGCTACGGATTTACGAACTAGAAAGTATAGTTACTAACGATAACATTACCTTTATGTTAAATAGGCTAAAAAAGAGCGACAAAGCGAATGGTTTTGCGATTAGTCGTCAACGAGGGTATGTAAAGCCTATCCCTTCTTTCTTTTGGCATGTCTTAGATGTAAGTAAGATACGATATGAGCTTTGGGGTAACTCTATTCATAAATTCCGAGGCATGTTTATGATTCTTATTCACTTCTTGATATTAGAATTCTTAATATAGTCGAGCTATTGTCCTCGAGTCTTTTGTATGATTGGATCGTAAATGATGCATAGAGGTTCCTATTATTAAAGGATTCTATAATGAA
The DNA here is from genome assembly GCF_029784015.1 of Lycium ferocissimum. Taxonomy (NCBI): domain Eukaryota; kingdom Viridiplantae; phylum Streptophyta; class Magnoliopsida; order Solanales; family Solanaceae; genus Lycium; species Lycium ferocissimum. Next base: position 56,312,905 of record NC_081349.1, on the reverse strand, counting down.
TAATGTCCATAACTTTTATAAACTGACTCGGATTAACTTAATACATGTCTATCATCCCTGAGGCCTTATTTTGATATAGTTCATAACGATATTCAAAGAGTACCTAATATGGCTATCATCCTGATACTCGAGCGTTGGTTAGTCTACTTATCTATAAAGTCTCAAAAGATGATTGATATACATATGGTTACTCACTACTCTGTTTGTGTATTCTGTTATTGCATCTTTCACCGAGTCCCTCACTAGAGGGTCGGGTATGGTATATATACATATTATGGTGTTATCTTATTGTTATGGTGTTATCTTGTGATACGAGTTATATTGTGATACGGAGTTATCTTTGTGATACGGAGTTATGCTTCGTGCAGGTATCTTGTGTTATGGCACCAAAGACGAGGTGGCGACCATGTTCACCGAGCCCTATAATGGGCCGGATATAATATATGATATTGACATGCACGATTTGTGTTTCGAAAGCAAGCATCTTGGTATTTTGGTTATTGTACTTGTTTTTACGTACTTCTTATTTCGGTTATAATCATTTCTTGTATTTCATGCTTTATATACTCGGTACATATTTCGTCCGACCCTTTTCTTCGGGGTTGCGTTTCATGCCCGCAGGTACAGATACTCGCTTTGGTGATCCTTCAGCTTAGGACTTCTACTTGTCTTGGAGTGCTCCGTTGTTCCGGAGCCTAAACTTTGGCACAGATCTATTAATAAATGTATATGTTTATCCAGGGGTACGGCGGGGCCACGTCCCGTCATATATTCACGTTGTCACTCTTAGGTACGTAGACATATGTGTGGGTTGTGTGTGGTTATTGTTCAGTTGTGTCAGTATGACTTATGTTTTGGGGCGTTCCCATTCGTAGTGGCAGCCTTGTCGGCTTGCGTAGATATATATATATACATGTTTGGAATGTTGTGTTATGGTAGCCTTGTCGGCTCGTGTATGGCGGGGACGTTACTATATTATGATAGCCTTGCCGGCTTATATACGATATTATCTATTAAAAGTTGTAACTCCTCGGGAGACGGGTTATTGTGATATATATATACATATATATATATATATATATATATATATATATATATATTTTATATATAAGTTCTTATCATGCTAGTGTGAACTGATTATAGCTAACGGTATATATACGAGTGTCCGGCTCGGACACTAGTCACGGCTATGGGGTTGGGTCGTGACAAAAGTGGTATCGAGCGATTCATCCTCGGAGTGTCTACAGACCGTGTCTAGTAGAGTCTTGTTTATCGGTGTGTTGTGCACCACATCTATAAACAGGAGGCTACAGGGCATTTAGGATGTTACCTTTCTTTCATATCTAAGATCGTGCGATAGAGCCAAGTCATAGGAAATGAAATTCCTTATACTAACCTTTAATTTCACGAGAAGAACGGCATCGACGAGAAGAAAGTGACTAGCGATATTGGAAGTTACAAAGCACGCGAGTAAGCAAAGGTACGAAAGATATATGTCGAGTAAGGTATTGAAGTGCGATTGAAATGTAAAGTTGAAAAGCGAAAGGAAAGTAAACGGGAAAGTGTAACGGAGTGCGATTTGAGTTGAACAAGAACATACGAGGTAAGTTCATCATTTTCATACTGTTGTTGATATTGGGAACCCTTGTGTGGCTGTGATATGATGTTGTATGATATATATATATATATATATATATGTTGGTATTTGGAGACATTGTTGGTATTTCTCGTGCGAGTGTTTGAGATAGTGAGAAATACAGAGGAAACTCTACCAAAATTTTCCTAGAAATAAGAAGAGAATGAGATATAGGTTTGTAATATGACTTGAAAGGTCGTACCAATAGTAATGATAGGATTCGACTAAATTGCGAGTACGGCTGACCTCGAGAAATAAGTTAATTACTGAATTGGGGGTAATAGTAATTAGAAGGTCGATATCGATATGGTAAAAAGAATTCGGAAAGGGCTTGTAATCCTAAGAGATGATTTAGAAAAGGCTTGTAGATCTTGATGGAGTGTTATTAAGGTACCGACTGAATTGATAAGCAGGGATAAACTATGACGAGTTTATAGTTAAAAGAAGTTATAGTATGATTAAGACAAAAGTATAGAGGAAAACAATTGTGACGGATATGAATGTATTGATAAGACAGCTTGTGAGAAATTAAGGATAAGATTGACCAGAAAGGGTAAAAGGTTAAGAAGTGTTACACTATAGGATTGAATACAAACAGGATATAAGGTGAATATAATGAAGATCGTTATGAAAATAAGCAAAGTCTAGTAGGAGAGTGACTAAAAGATATGACGTGATCTATGTGACTAAGGTATAAAAGCGATCTGTAAAACGAATAAGAAAGATTTATAAAGTTCTTCTAGGGAGAAGTTGAAAAAGATTATGTGGTAACGGAAATGATAGCGAGCAGAGAAGGAGGAGTTAATTGAAAGAAGGAGATGAGAAGAAAAGCGAGATAATAGTGTAGCGATAAGATTCTGACATGTAGTTGAGGACACGAGTACTATAAGTGATGGAGCGTGAAAGACAAGTTATAGAAAGTTGAGAAACGAGGTAGAATGAGTGCTAGAAGAATGGCGGTATGATAAGAATAAACATGGATGAACAGAATACGTTTTGAAAATGAGAAAAGGATTATGCGGAAGTAATGTATTTCGAAGGATACAGAGGTAGCATAAGATTCCTCGTGTACAGAATAAAAGATAGACATAGACTGAAGAAATGGTAAGGGAATTCTAACGGAAGCTCCCAAGATGAGACTATTATTAAGACGAACTTGATATGTTTTTGAGTAAGTTAGAAGTCAGTGATGGGTACACAACAAGAGTAAAAAGGACATAAGGCAAAAAGGAGTGCTGCGTGCATACGACTTCACCTCGAAAATAGTGGAATCCTTAAGGGACAAAAACGGTAGGCTTGAGGAACAAATGGTGTATTATAAATTCATTAAAGGAAACAAATGATATAGGTTGGGATAAAGATAATGTTACAAGAGAACCTTGGACACTTATCGTCGGAATATAAGTGCTACCTAATTGAGATTGGAACGACTACAAGTACTAATTAACTATTGATTGGAATGAGTGGAATGTGGCCTCGGATGAGTTGTTATGTTGGTCGCATTACTCGAATACAATTATCGAGATGAAATTTTGTACTATATATATAGAAAAGGTTCTCGTCACTTTGTGATGTTGTTGAGGTTTCGTACATAGATAATCAAAATTATACATCATAAGGAAAAGACATAGAAAAGGTAGAGTATACCATGTGAAATGGAAAAAGGATCGGATGAATTTGAAATTGGAAATAGGAACAAAGAGCAGAAAATAAACGGATAATGGTATAAGTACTCCCATGAGATGTGATGAGAGAGAAATGCAAGGGTGAGATGGAAACAATTGACACGCAATATATTTGATATGGATGCTTAAACTTTAAATGAGACCCTTGCAAAACAAGTTATAAGATCGAAAGCCAATAATAGATGGATAGAAGTCAGGATGGTAATTGAGGCAGTGTTAAGGAGTTTTTGTAGAGACCTTGAATGACATGATGTTAGAAAGTGGATGTGTATAAAGAGAAAGAGTACGACAAGAGAATGGTAACGAGTAACTTAAGAGATATTATAAAGGATAGTAACGCTATACAGGATTCGAGGCTAAGTTGTTGGCAATAGAGTTGTTCATTAATGATATTGCGACTCATAAGTAGTAAAGGAGGAGGAAAAAAAAATCTCCTATAGTAGGAAGCGAGAAGATCAAAGGGTGAATAAAGAAAGGGAAAGGAGTATGACCAGACAGGCTACGAATGAGTTTTTAGTACGGATGAGTTATGAAAAGCATAACGAACCAGGAGAAGGAAAGACTATGCCTGAGACTGGGTATATTTTATACAAGTTATACAAGAATAGTTATGCAACCTACGAATATTTGTATGTTAAGCGTAAGACAAAGTGAGTGAGTACTTGATAAGAGGAGTAAGGACTCAATAATGACAATGCAGTTATGAAATTTTGGGTACATTAAAGAAAGATGTAAAGATGGTTTAAGCCAAATTACCGAGATAGAATCAGTACTGAAGGCAAACAGGACATGGCCATGGTTAAACTGAAGATCTATCCGAGTAGGTTTGTAAGATAAGAGAGGAGAAGACAAGGTAAAACATAAGGATTAATGAAGCGACGCTAAGGTATTCTTGGCTAATTTGAGCACCTTCGCATATTCTTGTAAAGATTGCAAATGATGTGTGAGGGGGAAAGTTAAGAGCAAAATTTGAGCAAAGGGCCAATAGAAGAGTTTGAATTAAAGATAAGGAAATGACACGAGATAATGTGCCTAGAGCGTTACAAGTTGGGTTAAGGGAATTATAAAATGGTTTAAGTAAGGCATAACAATATATATATGACAGTGAACTTTTATGTCAAATCAAAAAATGTGTCAGAATTATACCAGCTGATGATAGTTAAAACACAGAGCGGCTATGTAGAGCTATTATATGAGGGAACTTCATCGCTACTTGATAACTAACTCTAAGGATAGAGATTGAGAGCTAAAAAGCAGAGTGACAGTTAGAGTCTATTAAAGAAGTCAAGTAGTAATGTATGAGGCTGAAGATCTCAGAATACAGACTTCAATACATGCTTACCTCACACTCCACGGAGGTATGGTTCTATATGGAGTATTGTGGATAGGCTGACAAATCAACCCATCTTCTTCCAATCAGGACAACCTATTCAGCTGAGAACTATGTGATGTTATATATCAAGGAAATAGTGAGACTTCATGAGGTTTCCACACCTATTATATCGGACAAAAGAGCTCAGTATATAGCTAACTTCTGAAGATCATTCCAGAAGGGATTGGGGTCACAAGTGAATCTTAGCACAGTGTTTTACCTTCAGACTGACGGACAGGCCGAGCGTACTATTCAGACACTAGAAGATATGTTATGGGCCTGTGTTATTGATTTCAGAGGTAACTGGGTCGATCATTTGTCACTTATTTAGTTGCTTAACAATAGCTCCCATTCTAGCATCCAGATGGCACCGTATGAGGCTTTGCATGGCAGAAAGTGTAGGTTACCTATTAGTTGGTTCGGTGTTTGTAAGACTAAGTTAATCGGCCCGGATATGGTTCGACGAAAACGTTGATAAGGTAACATTCGGAAAGGTTATTAACGACGAGTCGACGAAGTCATATGAGTAATCGACGTCAACACTGTGTGTGTGTGTGTGTGTGCGATGTGGGTATTCTTGAAGTGTGTGTGTGTGTAGATAGGCAAGTGTGTATGATTTGGATGTGAACAATAGGTCTTTTACGCATCGATGCTTCGTAAATACAATGTATTGGTGACCCTTCAGAGTATTCCCGTGGATGATGTCAAGTAACGGAGGAGCACACTTATGAGGAGAACCCTATAGCTATACTCGATTGTCAAGTGAGAGAATTGCGTACTAAGGGTGTGGTTTCCGTTAAGGTATTGTGGCGAAGTAATAGCAGGGAAGAGATAACCTGGGAAGACGAAAAGGAGATGAAGGATAAGTATCAACCCCCATTTTATGCCTACGGATAATCTAAATTCCTCATGTTACATTGATTGATAGATGGCACTATATGTTATAGTAATAAAAGAGACTCCCCCGAGATCCTTGAAAGACCTTATAAGACTAGTGTCACGTGTGTGTGTGTGTGTGTGCCGCGACCGGTGTCCCTACTTGGACACCCATACGTACCTACCTAACGTATCCGGCATGCCAAATAGCTAATTAAACATACATAAATTCGTATTATATAAAATACATCGCGTGTGTGTATACATACATAAACATGTTAGTGTACGTGTGTGTGTGTGTGTGTGTGTGTGTGTGTGTGAACGAGTGTGTGTGTGTGTGTGTGTGTGTGTGTGTGTGTGTGACAACCCACAACCCCGTGTGTGTGTGTGTGTGTGTGCCTCTAACATGTGTGTGTGTGTGTGTGTGTGTGTGTGTGTGTGCCGTGTGTGTGTGTGTCATATATACGTAACATATGTGTGTGTGTGTGTATATGTGTGTGTGTGTGTGCTCCGGATCAAAGGAGTGTCTCCACGACGGATCGAAGTCCTAGACCGGTGGCGTATGTGTGTGTGTGTGTGTGTGTGTGTGTGGCATGTATATATATATACCCCGAAAACGGGGGTCGATGCGAAAATGTGCCGAGTATGTAAGCGGGAACATAACATACATAATTAAAATAAGGGTGATATGCAAAATCATAACAGAAGGGAAATACGAAATATAGCGGACGGAATCGGATTCGCGGCGGAGTCGGACTTACGAGTGTACGAGACGAGAATCATGGCGGAATCGGACTTACGGGCGTACGGACGAGTCAGACTTACGGGCGTAATCATGCGGAGTCGGACTTACGTCCGTACGAGACGTAATCTTATTATGTCGGAGCTATTTGGGGAGAATATGCGGTCGGGCTTACGGAGCCGAAAGGCACAATGCGACCTTATTGAGACTAGTTTAACATTCGAGGACGACGATCGAGGGGAGGATGTGACGAGACGGACTTCGGACAAACCCGGATCTCAAATGTATGTCGTTAATCGGGGGACATAAGTCCGAATCGGACGTACGGCAAGGACGCGATGTAATCATGCATGCGAGTCATAATCATATACGGACATATTAATCGGATATCGGATCCCAATCACATACCACGGATCCCGGCCCCCCTTAAGTGGACGCGGTAATTAAACCGGCCCTCGTAGTACGGGACGCGGTGGACGAAGAATCTAAAATCAAATGCCATCCTGGGACACGCCATCTCCGTAATATCACATAATCGGATCATATATATATCATATCGGATTGATGACTAATGGATCCGGCCCGCCGCACAATCCGAGGGACGCGGTGGAACAATGCGGTGGAAGTGCACGAATTACGAACTTGGCCGGACGCGATGAAGGAAGCGTTGAGGCATCCACGAATAGACAAATGAGAAACCATATGGCATACAACCGACATATAGATTTAATAAAACTGAAATAGTTCAGAAGTAGACCAAATCAGAGTAATCAGATTATATCAGAATAGAGTGTCCAGAATCGTTCCAGATATCGGACTAATATCAAGATTCAGACAGATGGTCATAATACTCATTAGTTAGCGGACGGAAACATAATTAAGAGTTACTTATGAAGAGCGGACAGAAATAGATCAATTCGAGCCATACCGGGAGTATCAGGGTTTTGTGGGCCCACCTCGGACCCAACCTTAGTGAAATACGTAAATTATGGATAATAGACCTTGGGGAGTCGTCCATAATCATCTTAAAGTGTTTCGACTCCATTTAGGGAAGTTGCATACTTATAGGTCATTTTAGGAGAAATTGGTTCAATCTTACTGAAGGATTTTTCGCTAATTTCAATCTCAAATTGTGTGAAGCGAAGTGTCATCGAGGCTCATTTGTCAAGCCTCTTAGACTCGAACATGCCTAAAAATAAAAGGGCAAGGCTTTACATGTTGATTGCGCCTTACGCTCCTCAAATCTCACTTCCGTTTCGTCCAAAAGCGCAAATGGTCATCTTTACCCGATTACTTATTCATGCAAGCTAACATTTCAATCTTGGGGTTATACTTGGCTACCGAAATTTCGGCAGCACTTCCCCTATACATACCACACCCCCGAGACTTAGCTCGACTCAAAATAACCAACAACAAGCCAACAACAACATCAACAACAACAATATGCTTACTTCCAACATAATTCCATAATTCCCATTTCAACTTCATACTTTCAAATCAATACTAACTCAACCCATTAAACCTTGATTCATAATATAAGAATCGTCACAACACAATTAACATGTCAAACAAAATAATTCATGACCATTTCAACATACCTACACTACATTCGCCAACCTCTAATTTTCTCAACTTCCACTAATTCATTCAACTTTCACTTCTAATACAAATTCCACCATAACTACCACTAATTTACCACATAAAATTCAACTCATCTTTAATACACAACCATGCACATGCATTATATATATGCACACATACACACGGCTTCACACACCATAATATATACAAATTCTTCATACTTCTCATATATTTCTTAAGGCCATAACAACATAATCAACATACTTACAAGTTTAACAATTTCGTTCATGCCAACTACCATATGCCACGGCCAACTATATATATACAAACACACACCACATACATACAACACTTCCATAATTCTCATATACTCTACACATACTACAACACATACATAATTCTCCCAACATAAAAACAAGAATTCTTACCTTTCCAAATTTCCTCTCCTTGCCAAAACAAACACTCCCTTGACTTGAAAATTATACTAACTTGTAGAGCACCTTGAGCTTAGTAGTAATTCCAAGAGAGATGGATTTTTGACCCAAGATTGAAGGCTAGAAAATTTTTTCTTTTCTTTTTCTCTCTTCTTTCTCCTTATGGCCGAATGGCTCTTCTTTTTTTTCTTGATTTTTCTTGATTTTTCTTGAAGGTTCTTGTGCCTATCCTCTCTTATATTAATTTGGCACATGCAAAACTTATTAATTTTTCCATGGGCTTGGCCTTCATGGCCGGCCACCCCTTCTCTTGGGCCTTAACTTTCTTATTTTTTTTTTGAGCCCAATAACTCATGAATCATATGTTGCAAATTCCCGAAACAAATTTCCAAAATTCCGATTTTGCCCTTAGGCCTTCTCCATTGTTTCCGCACTCAAGCCTCCATATCCGCCACACACCTACTAAGAAAATTCACACATGGCCTCCTTTCTCATAAATCACAATTATTTCAAATTTTCCGATTATGCAAAAAGACGGGATATAACAACTAGTTTAACATTCGAGGACGAATGTTCTAAAGGGGGGAAGGATGTTATGCCCCGTATTTTTTATACGACGGATTATTCGTAAGTTAATTGACATAAGTCCAAGGACAATATTATTTCGGGATACGAAACAAGGACTTTTAATCCCCGATTTTTATTAATGCACGAATTGCTTATAAATTTTAATCGGCATGGAAATATAAATGGAGAATTGGGATTAATTAATTGGGATTAGATTATTAAGCAAGAATTAATGATTAAGTAAATTAATTGAGATTAATAATCAAGTGGGCCCCACCCGATAGTTTTTTTTTTTTTTTTAAAGGGAAAGATGACACATAAGGGGAGCACGTGTAGTGCTTGGAAGGCTCATATATAAATCAGCAAAATGACTCATTAAGTCATAATCCAAGCCTTAGTCTAATCAAGAACAAAAGAGCAAGAAAGAGTTGAAGAAAAAAAAAGAAAGAACATTGCCATGGCTGCCAACTTTCGACCAGCCATGGCTGTTGGAAAAAAAATATTTGGTTCCTTGTTTTGATTAATTTTCAAGTGTAGTACAAGTTCAAGGAGGTGATAGCAACATTGGATATTGAATCGAGGAAGAAGAAATTGCGAAATTGGAGCAATTAAGAGTAGAAATTCCTCCGAGAAAATTAAGGAAAGATTTTCTGGTTTTATGGTGTACTTGTGTTAATAGTGTTGTAATGGAGTTATTAAAATTGGATTGGACGAAATTGGAAGCAAGAAAATGCATAAAATTGATGTTATAGGAATTGTGGGTTGAAATGGATTTAGAGAAGTTGTTGAGTTGTTAGAATTGTTATGGGCTGAATTGTGAGAATTTCATATGTATATCTCTGTTGTTGGTATTTCTGTGTTAACAGGAGAATAATTGGAAATTCGGGTTAAGCAAACATATAGGGGAAATCTTTGCGCGATTTTCGTTAAGCCCTTAACTAATGGAAAACCCTAAACGAGGATGTATAAGTTAAAGAACAAGTTCAATAAAGCGATGTGCTATGGATTTACGAACTAGAAAGTATAGTTACTAACGATAACATTACCTTTATGTTAAATAGGCTAAAAAGAGTGACAAAGCGAATGGTTTTGCGATTAGTCGTCAACGAAGGTATGGCTTCCTATCCCTTCTTTCTTTTGGCATGTCTTAGATGTAAGTAAGATACGATATGAGCTTTGGGGTAACTCTATTCATAAATTCCGAGCATGTTTATGATTCTTATTCACTTCTTGATATTAGAATTCTTAATATAGTCGAGCTATTGTCCTCGAGTCTTTTGTATGATTGGATCGTAAATGATGCATAGAGGTTCCTATTCTTAAAGGATTCTATAATGAATAATGTCCATAACTTTTATAAACTGACTCGGATTAACTTAATACATGTCTATCATCCCTGAGGCCTTATTTTGATATAGTTCATAATGATATTCAAAGAGTACCTAGTATGGCTATCATCCTGATACTCGAGCGTTGGTTTGATACTCGAGCGTTGGTTAGTCTACTTATCTATAAAGTCTCAAAAGATGATTGATATACATATGGTTACGGTTCTCTCGTTTGTGCGTTCCGTTATTGCATCTTTCACCGAGTCCCTCACTAGAGGGCGGGTACGTATATATATATATATATATATATTATGGTGTTATCTTGTGTTATGGTGTTATGATGTGATACGGAGTTATCTTTGTGATACGGAGTTATCTTTGATACGGAGTTATCTTTGTGATACGCAGTTATCCGTGTTATGGCACCAAAGACGGGGTGGCGTCCCCCATGTTCACCGAGCCTTATAATGGGCGGATATGATATATGATATTGACATGCACGATTTGTGTTTCAAAAGCAAGTATCTTGGTATTTTGGTTATTGTACTTGTTTCTTCGTACTCCTTATTTCGGTTATAATCCGTTTTGTATTTCATGCTTTATATGTCTCGCACATATTTCATACTGATCCCCTTTCTTCGGGGGCTGCGTTTCATGTGACCGCAGGTACATATACTCGCTTTGGTGATCCTTCGATCATGGGGGACTTCTACCTGCACTAGTGCCTTGAGTGCTAGAATCGTTGTTCGGGAGCCTAAACTTTGGGAGAATCTATTAATATATGTATATGTTTATCCAGGGGTACGGCGGGGCCCTGTCCCGTCATATGTTACTGTTGTCACTCTTAGAGGTCTGTAGTCATATGTGTGGTTTGTGTATGGTTATTGTTCAGTTGTGTCTGTATGACTTATGTTTTGGGGTGTTCCTGTCACGACCCAACCCCGTAGGCCGTGACTAGTGCCCGAATTGGGCACCCAAACACAATCACAAATCCGGTTCGCAAACAGATGGCTTATACCGACACAATTATCAAACGCTGTCTCAGATTATATCAAATTGTCGCAAACACATCTCAAACACAACCGTATATATATCAAAAGCCGGCAAGGCTATCAAATGGCACATCGGCCCAAAACATATACAAATGCAAGCCGACGAGGCTGCCACGGCGAATGGGATCGCCCAGAACATATATCAAACAAACACAACGGTACAGAATGGGCATAACCCACATACACGTCCACAGACCTCTAAACAGACAAACAGAATCATATGACGGGACAGGGCCCCGCCGTACCCCTGAACAAATATATACAAATGCAACGAACGAATATATACCAAAATGTGACTCGAATAAAGGAGCACTCCAAACGAAGAAGAGGGTGTCCTAAACTGGTGGATCACCAAGCGTGCGTACGTACTGCGGAGGCATGAAACACGCCCCAGAAGAAATTCGATACGAAATATGTGCGAGTATGCAAAACGAGAAAATGTAGTACACAAATACGAGTCGTAATCGAAATAGAGGTACAGAAAGTAAATGCATTTTCAAAATATCAAAATGTTACTTTCAAAATACAAATCATGCATAGGGCACAGGAAATATGGTCGCCGCCGTCGATGGTACCATACACGACATAACACAGAGAGGTTTCAAATCTCCGTATCCCGTCACATATCATACACGGCATAACGCCATACACGCATAACACCAAATATAAAGCGGAACCGGCTCTCGAGCGAGGGGCTCGGCGAACCATAACACGACGATAACACCGGAGTATAACAAAGTGCGCACGACAACAGAACCGGCCCGGGACTCGGCGAAGGATATAACAAATGCACGAACGGAGTCGTGAGTAACCATATGCATAAAATCATTATCATAGACTCAAATGATAAGTAAAATGACCATACTTAAAGTCGGGATATTAGTCATATCAAATTTTGTCACAAGTCGTGAATTACAAAAGGAGAGTCGCGGGCCCACGGACGGGTGTTGACCCGAGTCGGGCCCGCCTATGAAAAACATACTTATCATACATCATACAATCACCTACGAGCATATCGAGGTAATCCGAGCCTTTCTGTGAAAGATACGAGCGTTCGTAGTTACGGAACTTTTTAAAGGCCAAACTTTTTAGGCAAAAGTTAAAAATCAAATATTTCAAAACATAAAGGCCAATATTTCATCATATCAACATACGAATTCAAGAAACGAATAAGAGTCATAAATATGCTCGGATTGCGAGAATCGAATTTTCTCGAAGCTCGTGTCATAGCCTACTTGAAGCTAAGGCATGCCAAAAGAAGAAATGATTGGGCTTTACATACCTCGTACGCACTCAACGCTGGCTCAAAGTCAAGACAAATCCAACCTACGTCTCGGGCTGCCCAAGGTCTACAAACAAGTCATAATATGCCAAACGTTGGCTATGCACGCTTAGGCATTTAATTCCAAACTAACACTAAATTCTACAGAAATTTGGGCAGCATTTCCCCTGTAAATAGGCCACCCCGAGAATTTAACTCGGCCAAAATCAACAACAACAACCAACCTAGCAACATCAATAATCAATCCGAAAGGTAATATAACATTAATAAGCCCCTTTTCATCATTCAACAACTTTCAATATATTTGATTCAACGGCTTACGTTCAAGCCAACATTAACGCTTATACATTCAAATACTCATCCGAATCCATATCAACAACATTCAAGGACATCTTAAACAATTTATACAATATTTCCAACCATCCCACAATGGCTCCATTTTACCCGAAAACTGTCTCCAACCCGAGAACACAACTATAATCCATTTCTAACTTCCGAATCATGATTTGCATCAATAATCCATACTATAACGATATCATTATCATAAATACATAAATTACATCAAACGCATAATAACCTCCAATTCAGCCCATACATTTGCAACATCAATCTTGAGTCATTAAAAGCTCATTTCCAACATAGAATTCATTACGACAACCACTAAAACACTAAGCGACATTAATGCGTTCTTTGTCATATTCCATGACCCATTTTCGTATGAACATATATACATATTGATGATTCTCATTCATTCTTCAACCTACAATGATCATAACATACTAACTAGACCTCAATTCATTGCTTCAACACAACACAACACACACACACTTCACACGGCTAAGCCTCATACACATGGCCTCAATTCCAACTTACTATATTTCATGATTTTCATCCATTTTAACATACTACAACATGCATACAACCTTTATAACACATAAAACATAATCAATTCTTACCTTTCTTCTTCAACTCCACAATAGGCTAGGGTTTGAAATAATGAAAACTAGCGGGTTGATCGCTCCAACAACACTTCCACGCTACTTAGGGACCTCCAATTAGTGGGTTTGCATCAACAAAATATTTTTAGAAGGGCTTGAATGAAAGTTGGTTTTTCCTTCACTTGGCCGAGAACCCCTCTTGGTGTTCAACTTCTTGGTCTTTTTTTTTTTCTAAGTGTTGAAATGAGATGAGAATGAAGTAGTCATCTTTTGAACTAAGGCAAGACTTATATAAGTGTCCCTTGGCCCACACCATGTGTTGGAGCAATAGAAATTGAACACAAATTGTGTGGGCCAATTTCAAATGACCACACGGCCAAGTGCAAGAAAATTGCATGATTTTCAAGTTCCATTAATTCCATTTTTGGTCCCAAATTTTCCTAAGTGTTCCATACCAACAAATTCATGCACAAGTTATGTCTCAAAATAAAATCGAAGGTCAAAAGTCTCGACTTTGCATCCCGGAATGGTTTTGGCCCTAACTTATCATAGTTAAACCAAATTGTCCCAATGTACAAAAATGTGGGACATAACAGTTCCCATTCGTAGTGGCAGCCTTGTCGGCTTGCGTAGATATATATATACATGTTTGGAAAGCTGTGTGTTATGGTAGCCTTGTCGGCTCGTGTATGGCGGGGACGTTCCCCTATATTATGATAGCCTTGCCGGCTTATATACGATGTTATCTGTTAAAAGTTGTAACTCCTCAGGAGACAGGTTGTTGTGATATGTATACATATGCGACAGTTTTGAGGCGACGTCATGCCTTTTTATATATAAGTTCTTATCATGCTAGTGTGAACTGATTATAGCTAACAGGTATATATACGAGTGTCCAGCTCGGACACTAGTCACGGCCTACGGGGTTGGGTCATGACAGGTCTGTCTGTTGGGTAAAAATCCGGGATGGGTGGCACTTAGACTTCGCGAGTCACGCTGGGTTGTGCTACCGAGACGTCGATATTTTCGTCCGGAGTACATGTGTACACCTCATCTGCATGGCATTACATTGCATTCATTCCATCATTGCACTGCATTGCATTATGACTTGATTGAGATTCTTAGTGATTGGATTGTGATGATTGGATTGGATCGGATATATTCGGACTTGACGTATTTGGGTTTAGATGCTTTACATAGGCGATGACGGATACTTGGTTGTGATCATATTGTCCTATACCTATTAGATTCCTTGCTTATCTGCTTTATTTTCTGAATTGTGTTAGCTATGCTTAGTCGGTCGATGATGCCTACCAGTACTGTTGTTTGTACTGATCTGCACTTGCTGCATTCTTTTATGAATGCAGAGTACAAGGTTGGATCTACCTCTTTAACCGTGGCTAATCGACTTTTTAGCTTCCTCTCGAGTTTCCAGGATGAGCATGGCGTCCGCTGACCTTGAAGACTTCCTGTCATATGTCTTACTTTTATTTCAGAGACATATACATTTATGTATTAATATTTCCAGACTGTACTATTCTCCTTAGATGCTCTTGTATTATTCAGACTAGACCCTCAGGGTGTTTATTGTCTTCCGCACTTTTACTACTATCTATCTATATATATATATATATCGTGAGACTTACGTAATTGTTCTATTCCGCAGTTTTAAATTCATTCTTCGGGTATTTGTTCATTGTTGGATTGAGGGTTCGCCTACAGTGGTGGGAAGGTAGGTGCCCGCGGCCTATGAAAAATGGGTCGTGATAGGTTAAGAATTTCATACCCTGTGTTATATCCCGTATTTTGTACCTTGGGACAATCCGAGCTAACCATGATAAGTTAAGGACAGGACTATTCCGGGATATGAGGTAGAGACTTTTGACCTTCGATTTTGTGTTAAGGCATAAGTTGCTTATGAATTTATTGGCATGGAATATTAAGGAAAATTTGGAGTTAAAAGTTAATTTAGGAAAGTTGGCATTTCATGAAATAATGGCCAAGTTGGCCGTGTGGTGTGAGTGGGGCACCACCCATGGCTTGGCTAATTTTAATTCATCCAAGCCATGTGTGGGCCATGGGACACATGGATGACTTATATATGAGTATATTGGATGACTTATTAATCACATTCTTCATACTTTCAAACCTTAGAAAATTCACGAAACTTGGAGAAAAATAAAGAGAGGCCATTCGGCCATGGAACCGAGAATTTGAGCCCTCAAATCTTGATTCAAAAAAATATTTTCTTCTAGCAGTTCCAACCAATTGGAAGGTCCTTATTAACGTGCTTAAAAATTGATAATCATGTTGTTGCTTCATAATTTGAACTCACGTTGACAGTATTATATTTCATATTTTGTACGTCGGATTATTCGCAAGCTGAGGTGGGGCCCACACATTGAGATTTTTTTTGGGACATGCGACAATTTATATAAATCACATATGTGAAGTTAAACATAACTCAAGAAGGACCCTTGAGCCAAATCAAAGTGGAAGTCCTCCAAGCAAACATTTTTAAGTAACGTTTTCGAGTGATCTGACTTCGAGGGGCGTTTTTAATTGGTATTATAAGTTTAGAATTTGGAAAAATACCAAGATAAAAGTTGTACATAATTGAATTATCTTTCCAACCATAGGTCGTGGGTCCACAGGTGACGTCGGGATTAGGAGATATGGACATTTTAAGACGAAAAGGTCAGTGGGCTAGGCCCAAACCGGGCCCAATCGGGTTAGGCCCATGACCCATGCCTATTTAAGTGAAATTTCAGCCCTTTCCTCTCATTTTTCAGACCAAGAACACCAGAAAATTCTGGAAAGAGAGAGAGAAGAGCCTTGGAGAGAAGAAAAAATAATTTTGCCAAAATCTGAGCCCCGAATTCCGAAGCCCATGAAGAGAAAAGTGTTGTACGTTGCGTTGTCTTCAATTTGAGCTAAAAATCAACCAAGGAGAAGAGTGATAACGTGGGGGATGCATGCTTAAGGTATGAATACGGTTCCTTTTCATTGTTAACGAGTTTATTTAGAATTTTAACGGATTAGCACGGAGGGAATAGTCGATAAATTCGTTTGTTGGTGTTGTGAATTATGGAAGGAGATTTGAAGAGAATTTTGGATGAAAATAAATGTATTTACCTTGTAAAATGTGAAGAATCTGTTGTTATTGATGTTGTTCATATGAATTTCGACTCCTTTACGGAAATAAAATTATTAAATAGTTATATCGCAAATTTGATTGGTTGAGAAATTTAGAAAATAGTGTGCGGGCTATTTTATGGCATACGTCGGTATTGGAAATGATGTTAATACTATTGGTATTTTTGTTGGTGTTGTTGGTTCGAATTGAGAATTCGGGCTAAGTATATAAAGGGGAAATCTTGCCTAAATTTCGTAGACAAATGCTAACTTAGGATTGAATTCCTAAGTGCCTATAGCTAATGTTTGGTAGTTATTGACGTATTGTAGATCTTGGGAAGCCGGGACTTAAGTTTGGATTAGCTTAGGAAGCGGACGAGGTATGTAAAGCTTACCCTTTCTTTCTTTTGGCATGTCTTAGTGTAAGTAAGCTATGATACGATCCTCGGGGTAACTCTACTCTTATGATCCGAGCATGTTTACGATTCTTATCCACCTCTTAGTGTTAGCATTCTTAATGTGGTAGAACTATGGTCTTTATGTCTTTGTATGATTGAATTCAAATGTGGTATAAAGAGTTTTGCTCCAAAAGGATTTTCATGTTGAAAATGTCCGTAGCATCAATCACGACCCGCCCCGTAGGCCGTGACTAGTGCCCGAGCTGGGCACTCGTACCCACCTATCAATCGTAATCAGATCATAGCAATAAAATAGAAACTTATACGTACAGAAAGGCACGATACCGCGCACACATATGTACATATACCACATATACAGCCTGAAGATATACAGAACACAAACACAACCGAGCAGTACTACCCACAACCCACGTTTATGTCTACAGGCCTCTAACAGTAATAACAGAACCATATGACGGGACAGGGCCCCGCCGTACCCTGAATAAATATATACACATATAACAAAAGAGTCTGTACCAAAATCTGGGCTCCGGACAAGGGAGCTCTCCAAAGTAGCTGAGTAGGGATCCTAAGCTGGCGGCTCACCCAAACGAGTGTCTGTACCTGCGCGGCATGAAACGCAGCCCCCGAAGAAAGGGGGTCAGTACGGAATATGTACTGAGCATGTAAAGCACGGAATACAATAAATAGAACCATAACCGAACTGGAATTTATCGAAATAAATACAGTAGCCAGGGAATCAAAACTTGCCTGTGAATCATATATCATGCATGTCCATATCAAATCATCAAATCATTATGTACATATAGCATACCCGTCCCTCCAGTGAGGGACTCGGTAAATATAATCATGTAAACATCATGTCTAGTAATCATGTAATCATACGTATAATAATCGTAGCATGATTCTTTCTGACAGTCGGCTTCATATCGAATAATCTTTTGGAGTACTTCAAGTAAGTCCCAAAGTAGATCATAAGACCTTTCAAATAAATAAATATAACAATATTCCGTAGAAATTAGGAAGGTAGCTAAAACTTTCCTTAGTTTTCCAAAGTAGTTGACGGAATAATAGGAAAAATCCGGACAAAGTGGGCCCGCCTCGGTCAAATGAGGTGGCGTATGTAAATGCAGTGTCAAACTTCATAACGTCATTTATGAGTATTTTTTAGGTAATCGGATTTTATTTGCACAAGTTTTAGAGTTTTAAAACAATTTTCCTAACTATTCTCACAATAACCATTCAATTTACCGAATGAAAAAGGGGCGTTCTTAGACGTAGATTACGAAGAGTGGAGTTGTCCCCAAGGTCCAAATTCGAGCCTAGTACATCTAAGACATGCCAAGAGAAGAAATGGGAGAGCTTTACATACCTTATTCGTCCTTTACGCTCGTCCAACTTCAAGTCCTTTCGTTCAAAATCTACATTTGGTCATATTTACCAAATATTAATCATAAGGTTTTGAGAATTCGATCTTAACCAATTTTTGGCTACAAAGATTTGGGCAAAGCATCTCCCCTATAATTACACCAACCCGAGATTTCAACTCGGCCAATTTCAACAACAACCCAACAAGAAAACGAACTACAACATTAATAGTCGATTCACAATACGTTCCAACATTAATATTCAATCCCAACATATTCCAACACTAAACACATATTGCTATATACTTAGAGACATTCCAATATAGTCACTAACTTCATGCAACCAAATCGATATTAACGCTCTCATACGTTCAACTACTAGTCCGGACCCATTCAAACCATATGCAATAACACTTTAAGCAATTCATACAATTTTTCCAACAATCCAAATATTGTTCCATTGGACCCGAAATGGTCCCCAAACCTCGAGAACAACGTCAAATTCCACTCCTCTTCCAAATTCATGATTTACATCATTAATCACACACCTAACAACACAATATTCATAAGTGTAAATTACATAAAATCCACATAAATTCCCAAGTCATCCCATAACTAACATAACATCATTCTAAGTCATCAAACTTGCGTTTTCCTTATAAAAAATCCATAACGACGACAACGAAAACACTAACGACAATTTGTTCATTCAAGACTACACAAAAGGGTAGGCCATTCGGCCAACACACTTTGCCACACCAAGGGATGATTTCATTCTTTTCTTCACACCACAACAATTAAAACATGCTAACTACCATTAATACATGACTTATACCACAACACACATACACACGGCCAAACCTACTATGCACGGCCACACTCCAACTTTCCTCCTAACATGAATTCCTTCCATTTTAGCGTACAACAACACATATAAACCATTTATAACACAAGAAAACAAGATTAAAACTCACCTTTCTTCTTCACTTCTTAACTTGACCAAAGTTGGTAGTTAGAGAAAACGAGCGGACTATTGTCCGAAACAACAACGCCACGTTCCTTAGCACCCTTGAATTAGCAAGTTTGCTTGAAGAAGTTATTTTTTTGATGGAGGAAATTTGGTCTTGCTTTTTCTCCTTGGCCGAAACCCTATGTTTGTCTCCCAAGGTTTCTTTTTCTTGATTTCTAGAATTTGTTAAGTGGTGAAAGATGACTTAGTCATCTTTTATAAATTCCCCACATGTTCCATTATGTACGGCCCACTATGAAGTGGCCCGGGCCACCTTGCTCTCCTTTTTTTTTTTTTTTTTGAATTTTCAACTTTCCCAAAATAGTCCCTTACTAAAATGGAAAATTCCTCCAAGTGTTCTTCTAACATTTTCAAGACATTGAAATCATACACAATTTAAGCCTTTAAAACAAACGAACGTCTCTTAGGATAGCCTTGTCCCTAACTTCTCATAATTCACACAAGTTGTCCGGTTGTTCAAAGTACGGGATATAACACGATTCTCGGGGTAACTCTACTCTTATGATTCGAGCATGGTTACGATTCATATCACCTCTTAATGTTGGAATTCTAATGTGGTAGAACTACTACTTTTTATGTCTTTTGTATGATTGAATTCAAATGTGGTATAAGAGTTTTGGCTCAAAAGGGTTTTATGTTGAAAATGTCCCTAACTTTCATAGGCTGAACTGGATTGCTTTGATATGCTCGTAAATGATTCTATAACGTATAATGACTTTAACTTTCATGGGGGCGGGCCGGGATTGGTTTGATGCACACCCTGGTCCCCGAGATTTTCTTTGTTTAGTCTTAATGACTTTTTGAAAGAACTTAACATGATTACCGTCTTGACTCTCGAGCGTCGACTACTTACTTATCCATTGAAATCAGAATGATGATTTATGTACGTGGTTTCTCACTACTCTTGCTCGTGCAAAGCTCAATATGTGCTTTCAATCGAGTCCGAGGGCCGGGTGACACCCACGTTCGTGCACATTCCAACAGATTATTCACCGAGTCCCTCGCTAGAGGGCCGGACACGTATATATATGTATATGATGATGTGATGATATGGGGATGGCGGCCGGGATGGCATATGATGATTCTATTCCGAGTCCTGTTTAGAGTACGGACCACGCTATGTATATAGGTACTGCATTTACATATGATGACATGATTTTTTATTTCTAATGAAGTCCCTGTCAGAGGGACGGGACACGCTATATGTACATGTATAGGATGACTATTTTCGTATGTCATTCGGCCTCATAATGTCATTGACATACATGATTTATGTTTCAAAGACAAGTTTTATGATTTTACGAAGGTTACGGTACTAATTTTTCTTGCATCTCTTACTTAGTGTGGTTACGTTACATCGTATTTCATGCTTTACATGCTCAGTACATATTCCATCGACCCCCTTCCTTCTGGCTGCGTTTCGTACCACGTTGTGTATATCAGATGATTAGAAGAGGTTCCCAAATTGATTGCGAGCTCCATTTCCTCCTAGAGTGCTTGCCAAGTCGAGAGTGTTTATATTATGTTATCTTGGTTTATGTTAGAGACTTCTAGGACAGGGTCACGTGTCCATATAACATGTCAATTTTGTAAGCGGCTATGTAAGCCGATGTATCACATGTCTTATATACGTGATTTCCTATGATTACGGGTTTTATTTGTTTTGAGAAAGATGAAAAGTGTGTGGTTCTTTGAAAAGCTTCCATTATGTTTTATTTTCATGATTTAATGGCCCAAAGCATGGGTATGAGTATAACAAGAGTCAGCGGGTTCGCTCTCTAAGTGGTCGGGTGCCCATCATGCCCCATCGGAAATTAGGGTGTGACAATTACATTTCCAATTTTTTTTTTTTATATATGTCCAAGTTTCATTATGTGAATGCCCGAGAGGTTTGCTCAGCTCTAAGTAAGAGTTGGGTGCCCATCATGCCCTATTGGAATTAGGGTGTGACATCTAGGTCTCATGAGTGCCTTTCCAAACCTTTTTACGGAAACCGTCATGTCTTACCTTTCTAATAAAGAATTCAACTCATCATTCCATATCACAATACCTTGAGAAGGTTATATTAGCTTCTCATCACAACATATCCATCACAGATTTAATCATACGTAAATAATGTACCAGAGTCTACACAATCAATCAATCACATTCACATAGGAATTGACCACACACAATACCATGCTGAAAACTACTACATGCTTTCTCTAAGGAGATCACTAAACATACAATCAACTAACCAAAGTCTAAAGTAAACCTTAACCTACCTCAAAGTAGAGCTGGAACAATGCCTGTCACTCTGCTACAGCCTTTCCTTTCCTCAAAGCTTCAATACGTTCACGGTCTAAAAATGAAGGCTCGATGAGTCACATTCCTCAATTTACAAATACCAAGGCAAGAAATACCTTTCCTTCCCCATTCTAAGGGTGGATGATTTTCTAAGTGATAACTTGACTCTATCAAAGGCCCTAATATTCATAAACCATCAATTTATACCACATTCTATCAAACATTCCCATTACAAAACGCTTTTTACACATGGCATATGCACCATTTTTATAGATCCTAGGTCTCGAATCACTTACTATTCTAAATGTTCAATTTATGACAAATAGCAACTAATCAATCCCGCTTAAATGATAAATATACGTTACTAACTATTCTAGGGTTCTACTTCACTTTCGCCCATTAAAGACATGAAGATGAGTTACGATAACGGAGGAATGGAATCGTAGAATGGAAAGCAA
Organism: Lycium ferocissimum; assembly: GCF_029784015.1. Taxonomy (NCBI): domain Eukaryota; kingdom Viridiplantae; phylum Streptophyta; class Magnoliopsida; order Solanales; family Solanaceae; genus Lycium; species Lycium ferocissimum. Next base: position 56,290,717 of record NC_081349.1, on the reverse strand, counting down.
GAGACTTACCTCTCGGGTTAACTTGCCCTTTGAAAATCCTCTCTAGGTGCTTGTTGGGAAGTGTGTTGGTGTGTTATGAATGAAAATATAAACCTAAGGCATTAAAAACCCGATTATGTTTTCAGTCGGCTTAACCGGTCCATGTCACCTTCTTTGTAAGCGGTCCCGGCTGGCAACCCGAACGCGTTTGCCTAGCGGTCATAAATGTCCTAAGAATTCGCCCACCGCTGAGCGGCATCGAGGTAGCCAGCAAATGGCCCGCCACGGGCGGCCCCAAGAGAAAGCGGTGTCACGGGAGTAGTCGGCCAGCGCTGCATCTGGTACCCGGCGGTGCATTTTGGGTAGTAAGCTCGATTTTCGGGTCCGGTTTCTATCACCCCCCCACATTTCATCCAGGCCTCAAAAACACGACCTGAAAACATGATACATACAAAAGAAGACGCCCTACGAATCCACCCGAGACCTCGGAATTCCCAATGGAGTCCTGAATTCCCATAACGACAGGAAGGGTCATTACACCAGATACCAATTATGTCACGACCTAAGCCGATGAGTCATGACGAGTGCCTAACCTCTAATGACCAGGCACCCATATACCTGCTTAACTATCACATAACAACAGGGTGGCCCAAATCTGATTCATATCCAAGCTCGTATATATACGAAATACCGAAATAACGGTAAGAAGTCGACTAGGTCAAGCATAGATACTATACATAAAAAAAGAGCCGACAAGGCTACATCATGTACCATCTACATACCACTTGTCTACGGACCTCTAATGGAATAGTAGCCAGAAAGGACGGGATGGACCCGCCATGCCCATATACATGTATATACATCTCAAAATAGTATACCAAAATACACGTAACTCCGATCAAGCTGAGCGCACTAACTACAACAGGAAGTCCTACTGAGCTCTGATTGCCTCCTGGGTTTCATCTGTGATTCTCATGTACGAACGTAGCCTCGAATACAGGAGCCAAGCATTTAATAATGTAACGAGTATACAAGGCACAGTGAGTAACATATATAAATAAGAATCGTGAAAAAGAAACTCTAACAAGGTCAACATATGTATAAAAAG
>NC_081349.1:56277777-56289530 GCF_029784015.1 Lycium ferocissimum | reverse complement strand
GGGGCCTAGTCATCCCTTGCCCACACACACATACTCAACTTCACAAATATATAATATACACTTGTGCCATTTCATGAAATTGTCTTCCAACTTTTGGCCTCCAATTCTTCCTTATTCCGAATTTATCCTTAACGCTCCATCCCAATACAAAGGATGAATAAACAACTTTACGCATTCTAAAAAGAATTTTAACCTTGTCCTTAGCTTCCCGACATTAACTCGGAATATTCAAATGTGCAAAGTGCGAGGTGTAACAAGTACAAACAACGGTACTGGTAGGTATCATCGGCGACTAAGTATAACTAACATAATTCATACAATAAAGCAGGATAGGCAGATAATTCAGCAAGTATAAGTCAAACACAATCAGAATCAAGTATCCGTCATCACCTAGTTTGAGACATCTAAACCCAAGTATGTCAAGTCTCATTATATATTAAATCCAAAAATCAACACCACAGGTACAACACCGGATCATCACAATATAAGCCAAGATGCAATGCAATGCAATGATGTATGAATGCCAATGCGATACAATGCTATATACACATGTACTCCGGACGAAAATATCGACATCTCGGTAGCACAACCCAAGGTGACTCGCGAAGTCTAAGCGCCACTCGTCCTGGATCTTTGCCTAACAAACAGACGAGACGAGAACGCGGATCTTTTCCCACAGGGGGTTCTCACCGGCACCACCCTGGGGGACCCACGGAGTCCATGCACTCGCTCAATCCACGATTTCGGGACTAACATCGGATATCAGACCCTCACATCACTCTTATTTAAAAATCGAGCCAAGCTCATCACAATGTTTCACCAAGTACCAACAGTGTTTCAACAGTATATCATGAAGAATGAGAATGAGTGCAATGCATGTGTAAACATCAAAAATCAGATCAATATCACAAGTACCAATATGGGTAAGCGAACAACCTATCAATGTCACAAGTACCAACATGGGTACGCCAATAATATATCAGTATCATAAGTACCAACATGGGTACGCCAACAATATCATCAACAACTATACAGGTCATACGGAACTCTATCCTTGTATCAACGTCAAAGTAAGATACCACCATATCACAATCAAGATGTAGCAACAATTCCCAATATCTACTAACAACACGTGGAATCAAGCTAACACAATAGATCAATCAAGTCACAACACAACGGGATGGCTAGCCCTAATCATGCAACAAGGCCCAACCTAAGGTAATATCCAACCCGACTTCATAACCGAAGGTTTACATGCTTTCTCTGACAATATAATCTAAATATATGCTTCGCTACACGAAGTTTCACTAAGGGCAAGCCATAACCTACCTGGATGGCCGAACAACAAACACCAACCAATCACTCTTTTGCCTTGCCCTTCCGCTGAGCCTCAATATCAAAGAAGTCTAAGCATATTCGAAATCTAGATCAGAAATCATGAAGATTGATACTAATATTTCTATCATTCCATTTAGGTCAAATCCAACCCTAGAATTTTGGGAAACGGGGCCCACAAGGGCAAAACGGAAAACTCGGGGGTAAAATATCAAATTGAACACTAGGTGATCGAAACCCATCAACCAATTGCTAAATTAACTCAAAGATTCACCCAATTTCGAAATTCAAGTAAAACCCCCAATTTTGGGTATAAACCTTAACTCTTTGATTTAAGGATTCAACACTAATAATGGAGGATATATGATTAACATCCCTAGATACATCATAATCTAGCATAAACTCAATCAACTTCATCATTTAAAAGCCTAAGTAAAGTATTCACTAATCCACTTTTATCTTCCATTACTAAGGAAAGAGGAATCTATGATAATTCGGAACAAGGAATTAGTAAAGAGGCTAGCAATACTTACCACCAAGAGTCTCCTCTAAGAATCCTCTAGAAATGCTCCTAATATGAACCACTTTCGGAATAACAATGAAAGAAAAGGCTTGGGGTTTTATATCATTTAAATACCCCAAACATCGCCGATCACCGCATCCGATCCTCGGACCGTCGGCGGTGCGCGCCGGCGGTCAAGCCCAAATGGCCAGGACCGCTCCAGTGGCAGGGTGACCGCTCCAGCAGTACCGCTGCCGCGGTGTTGGTGACGCCATAGCGGGCACTAGACACCAGAAATTTACCAAGTTTCACACTTCAATCCGATTTTTCGACTAATTCCCGAGGCCATCTGCTCACATACCACATACATAGACATACATAAAAACACTCTACGAACGCGCTCGTGGCCTCAAAATTTCCAACGAATGTCTCGTTGACCAAGTCAACCCCCGATACCTTAATTTCAATTTCCCAAACCAAGTCCCAAAATGCATCCGAATGCATTGGGAACCAAACCAATATGCACACAAGTTCTAAACGACCATCCGAACCTCTCGGAATCGACAGATTTTCGAAAAAAGTTCGTTTACCGAAAAGTCACTTTAGTCAACACTTTTTTGCTTAAAGCCTAAATTTTACAAAAGGTCGGACGAATCAAATCTAGACACCGCGGGAAGCGTGTCAATGGTCCCCTCGGGTCAAAATGAGCTAACCAAGCTCGAAAAAAGGGTCGGAAACGCAATAATGACCAAACGGGTCGTTACATCAGATGCTAATTAAACAATCGCTCATCCTCGAGCGACAAGGAAGAGAGGACGAAAAATGCTCGATTCGGAAATAACTAAAGATATAGGCCACGTATGTCGGACTTCTCCTTACAGGAAAGACCTTCACAGAACAAAACTGAATCCCAACGAATGATACAGAAACCACCAGAACGGTACTTCTCCAAACATGGAAAACCGGATGGATATTCGACAGATCTGGTGAAAAAACTGATTCATAGAACAAAGGTCCAACAAGGGATAGTCTCAACAGCCAATACACCTCGGGCTCACTTGCCTTCCTTCTTAAATGGCAAGACACCTTTGCCGGGTGTAACATTAAAACCTGATCGTTCACTTTACCAGTCACAACTTTCTAACTTGGCTCAAGCTCCAGTTCTCATATCTCCGCATTCAAATTTCCTTCGCAATTGATCCTCGAATAACAATTTGCTTTTACCCGAATTCTCTGATTGGATAACACCGCAATCCTGAACGCGATCAATAGGCCCTACAAACACTTTCCCAAACCAATGCAATCCTCTAAAACCTGGTCACAAACCATGGCCCATTCTGAACTGATAAAATACTCTGATTTCGCTAACTCCTTCTCCCACATCTTCTATTCCGTTACTCGCATTGCTATTTCTTAGAAACAAATGAACACACATACCAAAATGGCGATCTCATAACTTATTCTCGCCAAAAAGAATCCTTGATCCCTTTGCGATCTCTACGCAATTCTATCAAAACTGATCTTACCGACAGCCAACTTGGCCAGTTCCAAATCTTTTTGAACTTTCAAATCACAATACAGGAACCATACCACTGAATATCTCGTCAAGCAAACAACTAATCACTATAGCTACCCCTCGCACAATAGTTCCTCCTCAAATCTGTACTAGGCTCATTGCATACTCTTATTCTATCCCGAATAACTGTTCTCAGAAAGTATCATCAAATCCACTAGAAAACCCTTACAAGGTTCGGTAAATCTGTTATACCTCAAATCTGAGCCGAAACGCTTCGAGTCCTTAGATATCTTCCCAGAGGTGTAATCATAGACCTTTATGCCTAACTCGAACCACGCTGACCCTGAATGAATGCACGACTCTCGAATATCACCAGTAGTCATTAGAACCGACTCCGAATTTCGAAACCAATCACCGCCATACCACGCATAACAATCCTATCTATCACTTTCAACTCCACAAGTTGAGTCCTATCCAAGTTATCAACTTGGTACCGAAGAGCTATACCTTACAATTTCAATCTTCATATTGCTCAACCTTTACCCGATACGTAATTCCGGTACAACTTCTAACCTTTCGACGCGAAACCTGAAGCCTCATATAGTAATTATATAACCATCGAACCTCTCATAGTATCACCTCGATATGCTCGCAAATGCTCCGAAAGTATCCAGTCTTACACTGCCGCTCTAAATCTCACGCAATCACCCCTAAGTCTTTAATAACCAAAAGCGCTTACCCAAACTGTCCAGTTAATATTACTTGCAATCATATTGTATTACCATGAGTAGGGTCTCACCTCAAAAATATAACTCTAGTCCTCACATGATAGGGATTCCACAATCGTTTCTCTTAACTCACGTTGACTCATTCACTTTAGAAGGTCACGAAACTTATCCGACGGTGTACCACCAAGCCACTTCTTATAAACCTTAACAAATCGGTTCACTGAAATTTGCTTCTCACTAGTCGCTGATCACGAACCTCACGGAACTCTGTCATATCACGTAGTCCATTCCTGAAGATTTCCTTCTTAAGCTCACGTAACAATCACACCTCAACTGGAATATGCAAGAAAACGACATCACAATCCATACTGACCTAAGAAATCCCCAAGATGTACCTTTTTCTTATTGATTCACAATCAACTATACCTTTTCTCGACTCGTCAGTCTCCCAATTTCTAATCAATTCACAATCATTAATACCATAGTCAATCCTCGAATCCACTCACTCTAATACCGCATAATCATAAGTTCTGCAAGCTAGCCGAATCAATCCGGGAGATAGGATCATACCACTCACTCTGCACATTAGAGTTTTCTTAACGCTTACAACTCGAAATTAATACTCTCTAAATCCAGCGTATCACACAACAGTATCACTAATATCTTTATGTATCTCACTGAAGCGTCCTTGCCCGAATTGCCTTACTTAATTTTCGAAATGTTATCCCGAACTCAAATCCTTAATGTTACTAGTCCTCGAAGAATCACTCAAATATCGAATCTGAATACCTCTAACCACTTGCATGATTATCCCAATTTATTCAATCATCCAAGCCGAGTATTAAAGCCATTAGTAGCAGTATCTAGATAATTTTTCACAACGAATACAAGGTTCCTAACCTTAGTCCACCACTGACCTCTATTAGTCTATGATATAAACGAACATACCAAATCATCCATAAACTCTCAAGCCCACTCTACACTGTACAATCGCAACCAAGCTCTCACCTCACCAACTCTTGTTTCAATGATTTCCTTTCTACTCTTAACCTCACAGATCCCGATCAACCTCATCGGTCACTCTTTTTAATGTACGTCATGATATAATGCTCCCGCAGCCCAAACACAACTCACGTACCTATGTTACCTCACCTCAAGTCTTATGAACCTTAATCTCCTAAGCCCCATTGCAAAATGCCTCATTGAAATCCTTCAGTCCCAGTATTTCATTTCGAATCGCTTTTATCACTATCAATCAACAAACGCTCATAATTGAAGTCATTTCCATCAGTCGATTACTAACTCCTCAAAGCCTACAACCCAATCAAATTTACCGATCAATGATGTGCCCATAGCATTCACTTAATAACCGAGTAGTCCTTTAACATCAACTAACTTATATCAAGAATAACCTTTAGCACCAATTGCAACCTTATCTTGACAACCACGCCAGATACCAATTTTTCCTTTCCCAATATCACGAAAATACTCATATCCAATATATTCTAAGAAGTCTTACTTCGCTACACACTTGCACAAAAGCTTCCTTCATGTCCTTATTGCCATCTTCTTTTCTTTATTATCCGCGATCACAATACGACTGCCCACATTCGATGGTCATCACCGAACTTACACTTGTTCTCACATACCGGAGTCTGATAATCTACCATTGCTGAATCGTCGACCCACCATTGGTTCACCAGTGTCACGCATACCATCATAAAGCCCTGACGAAGCTGAAGTCAAATCGATCATATCATCGAGCAACCCACTATTGTTAAGCCATAAATGCACTTGTCACTTCCGAGCAACCCAACGCTGAAGCATGGAGATCCTGTAACCCTCTAAACTATCTTCCCATTTTTGATGAACTTTCACAATAAACGAGTCTATTCGCGACTCCTCACAGTAACCGAGTCTAACCGCGACTCCACACAATCGAAACCTCAGGCCATAACTAGTAACTGAACTGAATCACGTGTCCGAATCAGGATGACACGTCTCGTACCATTCCACAACACGTCATAGATCAACCATTCGCATAACAATTTAAGGAAGAGTGTCCACCCTCCGTGGGTGATTAAGATAAGAACGTTCAGATACGAATTGGAATCGACTGGATACAAATTTGAATAAAGTCGTACGAGAGAATTAAATAATTTGAAGTCCTAAATGTCTTATAGCCTCTCGCAGATAAGTACGGAGCTCATCGTACCGATCCACAAGACTCTACTACACACGCTCTTGTATTATAGACCGGGTAACCTAGGGCTCTGATACCAACTTGTCACGACCCATTTTACTAGACCGTGCGGGCACCTATCATTCCCGCCACGATAGGCGAACCCTTATCCCAACATAACCAATATCAGGTAAAGGCGGAAGAAATAAATATAGAATAAGTATCAAATCATCCACATAAGATAAAGTGCGGAAATACTAAATACAATCCCAAAGATCTAGTCTGGTCATACAAGAGCACTAACTACATACTACACGTCTAAAAGATGATAAAGTCTCATAATACAACTGTCTTGAAATAAGAGTAAGACAAGTAGGTAAAGGAGAGAACATCCGGGCAGTTGCTGTCATCGTGCTCACCCTAGAATGACTCTACAGCAGCCTTGCCAATCAGCCACGAGGAAAAAGAGTGGAACCTGTCTAATACTCTGCATTCATAAAAGAATGCAGCAAGCGTATGTCAGTAAAAACAACGGTACTGGTAGGTATCATCAGCCGACCAAGTATAGCTAACATAATTCAGACAATAAAGCAGGATAGGAAGATAATTCAGCAAGAATAAGTCAAACACAATCAGAATCAAGTATCCGTTATCACCTAGTTTGAGACATCTAAACCCAAGTATGTCAAGTCTCATTATATATATTCAATCCGAAAATCAACACCACAAGTACAACACCGGATTATCACAATATAAGCCAAGATGCAATGCAATGCAATAATGTATGAATGCCAATGCAATGCAATGCTATGTACACATGTACTCCGGACGGAAATATCGACATCTCGGTAGCACAACCCAAGGTGACTCGCGAAGTCTAAGTGCCACTTGTCCCGAATCTTTGCCAACGATGGCACAGACGAGACCCCAGATCTTTGCCTACGGGGGGTTCTCACCGGCTCTACCCTGGGGGACCATCGGAGTCCATGCGCTCACTCAATCCACGATTTCGGGACTAACATTGGATATCGGACTCTCACATCACTCTCATTTAAAAATCGAGCCAAGCTCATCACAATGTTTCACCAAGTACCAACAATGTCTTAACAATATATCATGAAGAATGAGAATGAGTGCAATGCATGTGTCAATATTAAGAATCAGCTCAATATCACAAGTACCAATATGGGTACGCCAACAACTTATCAATGTCACAAGTACCAATATGGGTACGCCAAGAATATATCAGTATCACAAGTACCAACATGGGTACTTCAACAACATCATCAACAACTACACGGGTCATACAGAACTTTATCCTCGTATCAACGTCAAAGTAAGGTACCACTATATCACAATCAAGATGTAGCAACAATTCCCAATATCTACTAACAACACGTGGCATCAAGCTAACACAATAGATCAATCAAGTCACAACACAACGGGATGGCTAGCCCTAATCATGCAACAAGGCCCAACCTAAGGTAATATCCAACCCGACTTCATAACCGAAGGTTTACATGCTTTCTCTGACAATATAATCTAAATATATGCTTCGCTACACGAAGTTTCACTAAGGGCAAGCCATAACCTACCTGGATGGCCGAACAACAAACACCAACCAATCACTCTTTTGCCTTGCCCTTCCGCTGAGCCTCAATATCAAAGAAGTCTAAGCATATTCGAAATCTAAATCAGAAATCATGAAGATTGATACTAATATTGCTATCATTCAATTTAGGTTAAATCCAACCCTAGAATTTTGGGAAACGGGGCCCACAAGATCAAAACGGGAAACTCGGGGGTAAAATATCAAATTAAACACAAGGTGATCGAAACCCATCAACCAATTGCTAAATTAACTTAAAGATTCACCCAATTTCGAAATTCAAGTAAAACCCCCAATTTTGGGTATAAACCCTAACTCTTTGGTTCAAGGATTCAGCACTAATAATGGAAGATATATGAGTAACATCCCTAGATACATCATAATCTAGCATAAACTCAATCAATTTAATCATTTAAAAGCCTAAGTAAAGTATTTACTAATCCACTTTTATCTTCCATTACTAAGGAATTAATAAGGAAAGAGGAACCTATGATAATTAGGAACAAGGAATTAGTAAAGAGGTTAGCAATACTTACCACCAAGTGTCTCCTTTAACAATCCTCTAGAAATGCTCCCAATATGAACCACTTTCGGAATTACAATTAAAGAAAAGGCTTGGGGTTTTATATCATTTAAATACCCTAGTCACTACCCGATCACCGCTTCCGCGGTCACTCGACCGCAACAGTGCGCGCCTGGGCGAGCCTAAATAGTTGGGACCGCTCCCGGCGGGGATGACCGCTGATGCGGTACCGTTGCCCGCGTGTCTTTGGTGCGCGAAAGCCGGCACCGTACACCGTAAATTACCAAGTTTCACACTTCAATCCGATTTTCTGACTAATTCCCGAGGCCATCTGCTCACATACCACATAAACACGCTACGAACGCACTCGTGGCCTTAGAATTTCCAACGGAGGTCTCGTTGACCGACTCAACCCCCGATACCTTAATTCCAATTTTCCAAACCAAGTCCTAAAATGGATCCGAGTGCATTAGGAACCGAACCAGTATACACATAAGTTCTAAACGACCATCTGGACCTCTCGGAATCGATGAATTTCTGAAAAAGGTCTGTTTACCCAAAAGTTACTTTAGTCAACACTTTTTCGCTTAAAGCCCAAATTTTACAAAAGGTCACCCGAATCAAATCTAGACACCTCGGGAAGCATGTCAACGGTCCTCTCGGATCAAAATGAGCTAACAAAGCTCAGAAAAGGGTCAAAAAGGGCCGGAAACGCAATAACGACCAAACGGATCGTTACAGCACCATAACTCAACCCTGATGTCTTACCTTTTTAGTGCGTCGGAACTCGACTCCATAGTCTTAATTACCCTCAATCAATGACATAATATCGGCCAAAGTGCATCGAATTCTTCATAGTTCAATATACTAAAACAACAACTCATACTGCCAATCATAATCATGCATTACAGAAGTACAAACAACCTTTTAGTATCAAAATGAAAAGTTTGTTAACACATTGATGCATGAAATAATTAGTACTTATAGAACTTCTCGAGGTCTCATATATAGGACTTAATAGTTAGTAATTTCCGGTGATACCAACTCTGCCTTCAAAATCATTAGTCTTGTTCTTAAAAGCAATTGTATTAATTAAGGATTCAAAATGAAACGTTGGCTTTTGGTGTTCAACAAAGATTACTGTTTGTTCAGAAACCAAAATTAAACAACAAAAATGAAACGCTAGTAACCAAGAGATTAAAAGAAAATAAGACCTGAAATGTATCCCATGCTTGTACATGAAGGTAAATATGCAATCTACCGCACAATACTTGAAAAATAAGTATTCCCAGCTTTTGTTGTGCAAAGATGACCATGAAAATAGTCGAACCACATATCTCTAAAGGTATCAGTTAAAATTTAGTAAAATTGTCAATAACATGCAATTAGAAACAAAACCACTCCCAGGAAAAGAAAACTTAGTAGATGTGCCTTTCGGAGAACATAAAGAGTGTAACATAAAAAGAAATTCTCCAAACATGTCTCCAACACTTAACGTAAATGAAGTATGATAATATTTAGAAAAATTTTAAGATGATGCAAGGAGTCCACAACCAACATGAGGATGCAGTAAAATGTATCCGAAAAGCAAATAGTAATTTTTTATTAAAAAAAAATTACCATGTCAATATGATATATACCAATATGCACCTTCCACACAAAATTCAATGAGTAATATAAGAGAATTTGGAACGTATTAAATGATTGAGAGTTACAGAACCAAACCTCATACCTCCCTGGCCCATAAATGGAATTCGCGGACAAAGATTAGCCAACCATTAGCATCTATCTTTTGGTTTCCTTGGAGGCTGAACAGAACGAAATTTAGCTCAACTCCTTTAGGAAAAAGACTATGCCATCTCACTTGGTTAGAGACTCGTGCTGATAACGTGTTGTAAAATCAAGCTAAAAGGGTAACAACATAAAAGGATGAAAGCAATAGAAATAGAGAGACAAGAGTTGAGAACTTTCTTATTCATCCAAGTGTGTTCAAGTGTACAACCATTACATTCAATCCCACTATTTATAGAATACATTGATAGGGTGTGTCACAAACATGGGTAATAACATTTGAGGGTTATAGAAAGGGAAAAGGGTCAAAAATACCCCTTTACTTTGGAAAAATTTAAAAAATCCAAACTTATTTTGGGTCAAAAATACCCCTCCCGTCCTTAAAGTTTTCAAATATACCCCTGTCTTGTGAAATTATCCCCAAAAATAACCGAAATCATTTTTGAAACCCAACTCCGTCATTTAAACGACCAACTAAATAATAACCCATAAAATTCCCTTATTCCCCCAATACGTAGGTTTGAAGTTTGAGGGAATTGAGTGAATAAAGGGATCTTATGGGTTATTATTTAGTTGGGTCGGGTTTAAATGATGGAACGAGTTTAAATAATGATTTCGGGTTATTTTGGGGGATAATTTCCATCAAGACAGGGTATATTTGAAAACTTTAAGGATGAGAGGGGTATTTTTGACCCAAAATAAGTTCGGAGGATATTTTTAGCCATTTTTCCAAAGTAGAGGGGTATTTTTGACCCTTTTCCCGTTATAGAAATAAAGTGTGGGAGTAGTGGTCATGAAGTAATGGGAATTACTTCTTCAAGAGTTATGAATGGAAGGGTTGAGACATAATGGTGAAGAGTAGCGGAGGAAACTACATGGACATCCACATTAATACATTTCATAACAAACAGTGTTTGTTCTTTAGTTCATATACTTAATTGAATGAAGATGCCAAGAAATATGGCTCTTGAAACTTATATTCTCTCCATCCAACTTATATGACACTCTTTCCGTTTTAGTCAGTCCAAAATGAATGAAAACTTTCTATATTTAGCAATAATTGAACTCTAAATTTTCATTTTATCCTTAATGAAATGAATTCTAGCCACAAAAATTTCTTTAGCTTGCTTAGACCGCAGGATTCAAAGATCTTCATTTCTTAAATTTTGTGTCCAATCAAACACCCTCATATAAATTGGGATGGATCGGAGAGAGTAACATTTTATGCTTTTTTTTCTCCAAAAGAGACTAACATCTTTAATTAAAAAGTAATTTACAAGCTGCCCTCTACGGAACGTGGCATTGATGCCAAGTTATGGGCTGCCATGAACCAAATTAAACTTGAAGACCATAACATCTACTTAACGATCTGCGATATTCTAACTTGAAATGGGTTTATCCTACACTAGAAAAGTCTCAATTAGGACACCAATTACAATCATGTATAAGTAGAACCTTCATTGATTGGACATCCACCAAATACATTGGATTCATAACAAGAACCCATTTATAAGAAAGGAAAGACTATTCTAGTTGGCCCTATACTATTGAACAATCCAATCCAAAA
>NC_081349.1:56263131-56277677 GCF_029784015.1 Lycium ferocissimum | reverse complement strand
CATTTTAGAAGATCGTTGGACAACTGGATTCATCACTATTATCCAAAATTAAGAGTTTGTGGCATTAGTTATTGGGATGTGGAGAGGAAGAAAGAACGAAAGAAGGGGTCGTTGTCAATATTGGAGATATTTGGTTCATAGATCGTACTATATGTCACATGTCAATAGTTAAGTGTAGTATTGGATAAAACCAGTGTTTTAAAAGGTAGTTTCAGTACTCGTTCCGGACCTCACCTTGGGGCGGGGCACTGGCAAAACGCCCCGAGGCTCACGTGCGAGGCTTAGTTCCTATGAGGCTTACACCCTAAGCGCCAGACTGTACGCCTTAAACTCGCCTAACACCCAACGCTCGGAGCTCGCCTAACAGTTCTTGCATAAATTATATATTGAATTCCTTAATTAAAATCGTTGACCCTCATAGTTCTTTAACAAATAAATGCTACTTAATAGTTTTTCATCTATACAAATAAGAAGATTGGGTGTAACTCAAATATGAAGTCGTAGTATTGCATATTTGCTATTTGAGAACATCATGAGGGCGAATATTACTTAATATTTCTTTGAAAAATACATAGACGAATTTTACATTTTCACTTATCATTGGTCTTTTGTCCTATGTATCAAAATTATCACATTTTATTATTTCGTTATTTGAAAGTAATTTTATTTTTATTCATGAAGGAGTTACGTTTTAATTATAATACTGATAAATTTTATTGATTAATTGCTTATACTCTAAAGATATTATTTAAAAGTAATTAGATTTTTTATATCAGAAAAATATTTTTCACTTTTATTTACTTTTAAACAAATGGAATAAAACTCATTTATCTTTCGGGTCCACTTTGATACATATTCGAGGCCCTATCCGTATCATTTACCTAAATCCTAGGTTCCAACTTATAAGGGTTTCCATATCAATACAAATGTTTTTTTACCATGTTCATACAAAACTAATGTAAACATATAATGAGGTGAAGGGAAAGAAAGTTTAGCTTTTTGGCCTTGGGCCCAAATCCTTTAGCAATCCTATTCCGATAGATCTTCTATACTCTTTCTAGTTCTTCATCCGAAGCTCCAAACACTCCAAAGCTCTAAGCATCCGATTCTTTTACTTCTTCTTTAAGCTTTGCTCTACAGATTCGCTTTATTTGTATCTCGCACAATGAAGAGTAAAGTAGTTAGTCAAAATGATAAGCCAGTTATCCCTCGGACTCGTATTAAACTTTGAGAGCTTTGATTACGGAGGCTCAGACTCATGTTTCCGAATGTGGCAAAGGAATCTGAAACATGTCTTGGCTGCAAACTAGTGGCCATTCTAGTTGCCTCGCCAAACGCATGTTGGTTCCTGCCTCGTGATATTATTATGAGGTGATCATCGCCTAAACCAAGGGATAACCTTTCCGCAAAGGCATGGCCTCAAATTAAATCTTCTCATCGGCCCCAAGTGTAGTGTATGTTCAAATCATCGAATTCATCAAGTGTAGAAATCTATTTCTCATAAAGAAGTAGCATCTGTATATCAGCAAAAAATGTTGCAGACAAGTGTAGCAATAATTCTTTGAACTTCAACAGAAGCTAGCAGCCATTTTGCATTAAAAGGCAGCAACATTTATCCCAGAGATGCAGCAGCAAATGGCCCCAAATGTGTCTCAAGAATGTGGTATTTTCAGCCTCAAAATGCAGCAGAGCCATAGCAAACATAATGGCTAGTGTCTCAACTGGATACCCAAAATGTAGCAAAATTTTCCTTAAAAATGCCATATAACAAGCTGGGCACATCAGCATGTAAACAGTAGCAGGGTAGCAGCATGATGAGTCTCAAAATACATCAAAAGCAACAAATATCTTTTTAGCACAGCACCAGCAAGTAGCAGCAGTGTCCTCAAGGATACAACAACAACAATAGCCTCAAAGGTGCAGGGATAATCTGCCTCAAAGGCACAACAACTCACCAAAATGCAGTAGCAGGTCACAAATGCAGCAACATCATTTGAGGTTTGAGACTAGCCTCAAGTAATGCCAAGAAAGAGGGGTGAAGGATGAGTATTTGTACACAAAGTTTGTAACAAGATACTATAAGATACAATATCATCATTTTGGTTTTAATTCTAATGAAAACAAATTAAGGTGACAAAGAGTCCAAGTCTCAAAGTTTTAGGGAACTAATGGGCACATTCAAGAAATGTTCAGGAACAGTTTTAGAGAACACAAGTATTAACTCTCAAGGTAAATAATCTGGGAAAGCTTAATTTCTTTAAAAGATACTTTAAAGCATAATCTTGGCAAATAATAGGGACATCAACCAATTTAATCATAGTACCATATTCATGAAATCCTTAAGGGTATATTAATGTTGTGAAAAGACAAGGTTTCAATCCTTAGCTTCTTAACCTATCTGTTTTCAACTAAAGAAAGGCAATCCCAAAATATCTACATCATACTTCAAAAAAATCCTGCTTTGACATGGGCCTATCCAAATAATCATGCTTCAATCTTTTTAAACAAATAGTAAGATAATGACTATTCATAATATTGTTCACCAGTAATATCTTGTCCTCACAACTTAAAGACATGGTTATATTACACCATCACAATCTAAAGTAAGCTAGGATAAGACATAACAACAACAACATAGTATAAATAAAACTCAACCAAACAGGATCACATTTCTACAGATATTTTAACTTCCATATTTCAAGACACTTAAACCAAAATCACATTTACCTCTTCACATGAATATGAAAAGGCATTGCCATCCAATATTGACACTAAGCTATAGACAAGGACCTGATATGACAGCTAAGGAGAAACTATTGGATTCATTTATCCTAACCAGACTTAAGAACACTTAAACACACTTCAAAACAGCTTGTTCTTCAGCACACTTTACTGGATTAGCTTATCTACAATGACATGATTGCTTAAGAAATCACAACTGAAAAAAAAAAAAAAACTGGGCAACTTAAATACTTAGGCAGAAACACCTTAACTAGGCAGATTCAGAGTTAGTTATTATTAAGTAACCTTTCAAACATTGTAAAAGAATTTCAGAATAGTTTGTCAAAACAAAGGAAGAAACTGAGAAGGCAAATGAACTATGTTATGCTCAAATTATTAAGGACTAATGCTGTAACGATCTGTTTGGTCTTTATAGTCTTTTCGGTACTTTGGACCCATCCCTGAGCTTGTTTAGCTCATATTTGACCTAAGGAGATCATTGACACGCTTCTCGAGGTATTTTGGATAAGATTTGGGTGACTTTTTGGAAAATTTAGGCTTAAAGAAAAAAAGAGTTGACTCAAAGTTGACTTTTGGGTAAACGAACCTTTTACGGGAAAACGTCAATTTCGAGAGGTCCGGATGGTCATTTAGAACTTGTGCGCATATTTGGTTCGGTTCCCAATGCACTCGGGTGCATTTTGGGACTTGGGTTGGGAAGTTGATGTTGAGGTTTCGGGGGTTGACTAGGTCACTAAGACCCCCGATGGGAATTTCGAGGCCACGAGTGCGTTCGTAGCGTGTTTTTATGTATGTCTACATATGTGGTATGTGAACAGATGGCCTCGAGTGATAGTTGGAATTTCGGGTTGAGATTGTGATTTTTGGAGAGTTTTACGGTTACGGTGGCTTCTTATAAACGCGCCTCTTGAATGTCGTAACATGCAGCTGCCGTATGGCGGTGACCATACGCAAGCGGCCAGGTCGTTGATTGGCTGACCGCCGCCAATGTCTGGTTGTCAGGGCTTGTATGATGGGCGTGATAGATTCATTAAATGAGTATTAAAAGTGCTAAGTCCCTCATTCATTATTATTTCGACTTTAGAGTTATTAGGAGCATTTCGAGGTGATTCTTGGGGGAACATCTTTGTGGTAAGTCCTTCTATATTCTTTGCTATTCCATTTTCCTTAATCACCTTAGGATTCCATTATCATGCTAGTTCACTAAGAGTTTAAGGATTAAAGAGGGTTCAATGAGTTCTTCATTCTAAGCTTTGCAGTCTTGATTTATTGATTGGGTTAGCTTCATTAGCATGGAATTGATAACTAGAATCTATTATTGCATGATTCCTTCCTAATTAGTAGCTAAATTATGGAATTGAAAGTTAGGGTTTATACCCAAATTTGGGGGTTTTGCCTAGAACCCGAATTTAAGTAATTTGTTGGTTCTTCTAGCTTGTAATTGATGGGAATTGATCACCTAGAGCTTAATTTCATGTTGAGACCTATAGATTCCTAATTTCACCTTTGTAGCTCATAAATCCCATTCCATAGGTTGGGGATTTGGGTCTTGAATAGAAGTAGGGTTGAATTAATGTTCTTCTTGATTCTAATCGCATATTTTGGATATGATTAGATTTCCATTATCACGAGGCTCAAAGGAAAGGAAAGGAAAGACTAAGGTGTGATTGTTGGAGACTTTGTTGTTCGTCCTTCCAGGTAGGTTATGGTTTACCCTATGGTGAGACTTCAATTAGAGAAGCATATATTTAGACAATATTGTCGGAGAATGCATGTAAATCTTAGGGTATGAAGTTGAGTTGGATATTGACTTAGGTTGGGCCTTGTTGTATGCTTGGGGCTAGACACCCTATTGTGTTGTGACTTATCTTGTTCTAATTGTTGTTGGCTCATTGCCATGTGAAGATAGTAGATATTGGTGACTAGTGATCTATCTTGATGATGATATTGTAGCACCTTACTTGTTGCTGTTTTGAGAAAAGGATTGTGATTCTATTGTGGCTTACTATGTAGTCTTTTATTGATGTTGTCGGTGTGCCCATGTGTGGTCTTTTGTTGAGATTGATTTGATTGTTGACATTGAACTTATATATTGCACGCATTCTCATCCTTCATGATAAACTATTGATACATTGATGATATACAAGGAGTCACTGTTATGAGTTGGCCTTAGTTAGATGAGAGTGATGTGAGGATCAATGTCCGATGTTTATCCCGGAATCGAGGTATGAGTGCTGGTAGCGATTGCCGAGGTCTTTGCCGGAATCGTGAGGATTGGTACATGGACTTCGCTGGTCCCCCATGGGTTGTGCTACCGATATGTGATGTTCCATCATCGGAGTACAGGTGTATCGGTGCATATGTATTGCATCCATATTTCATACATTATTGCATTGCATTGTACCTTTGGCTTGTTGTGATATAGTTGTGATATACGGAATCGGATTGGATGTACTGAGACTTAGCACAGTTGGGTTTAGATGCTATAACATAGGTCATCTTGTACTTGGTTACTGGCTCGTGTTGACTTATACCTTATTGATTTACCTATTTATCTTACTTTATTTTCTTGATACATGTTAGCTAATCTTAGTCGGCCTATGATACCTACCAGTACGTGTTGTTTGTACTGACCTACACTTGCGGCATTCTTTTATGAATGTAGAGTATCAGGTGGGATCGACGTCTACCCCTCGTGGCTGAGAGTTCGACGCTGCTGATTTGAGTCTGTTGGGGTGAGCATGTGGACGCTTCGCTATCCGAAGACTATTCTTCTATTATGTCTTACTTTGCTATTCTGAGACATTATTGAGACTATTGATGTATTATTATTACTTCCAAACTTATAGATTTTAATTAGATGCTCTTGTATGACCAGACCAGATACTGGGGTGGTTTTTGATTTACTTTCTCACTTATTATATATTCATATGTCAGACTCACGTTACATTATTTTCTTCCACTATTTATACTGTGTTTGTGAATGTTGGTTTAAGGGTTCGCCTATCGAGTGGGATAGGTTGGGTTAAGGATTCGCTGGTACTTCTGGAGAGGATTCGTATGAGTTCATCTTGGACATGCATGAGTTGTTGCATAAGATAGGGATTGTTGAGTCCCATGGAGTTGATTATGTGTCCTATCAGTTTCGCGGGGATGCGAAGACCTGGTGGAGGTATTTCATTGCTTGCAGGCCTAAGGGTTCTTCTCCACTGACTTGGACACAGTTCTATCGGGCCTTCCTTGAGAAGTATGTGCCCCGAGCTTTGAGAGAGGCACGTAGAGATGAGTTCCTCCACGTGCACTATAGGGGATTGTCTGTGGATGCTTATGTTACTCCCTACTTGCATTTGGCCCGTTATTCGGCATCATCTTGTCAGTTCTCGGGGACTGTGATGGGGTATTCAACGCTTTGTTGGTGGGCTCGTTGGTTCTTTTCAGATTCCATGCCTTCAGCTTGAGGCCACGGGGGTTTCTTTCCAGTTCATTATTGAGCATGCTTCTTTAGTCGAGGCCGCTAAGGCTCGCGCATTTGGAGGGGTTAGTGAGAAAAGGCAGCGACAGTTTGGGAATTATGGTGGTTCCAGCTCGAGAGGCGCTAGTCAGTCTTCTAGGCAGTATCAACCCTATTCCAGCCGCCCTGCGCACTTAGCTTTGTAGGCTTTCTCTAGTGGGTCATCCAGGCAAAGAGCTTCTGAGAGCTCGTTCTCTCGAACAACAGACAGAGGTATTCCAGCTAGGTCTTAGCCTCCGTCTATCAGTCTCCACCTCCTAAGGCTTGTTTTTTGTGTGGAGAGCCCGGTCATTTTGCTAGAGAGTGTCCACGACCCAGGTAGGGTCATTAGTTCCATAGGACTCTGACATTTTCAGGTAGCTGAGGTGGTGCTTCTCAGAGGGGCAGTGCTCAGTCAGGCCGCGGTGGTTCATAGGTTTCTAGAAGTGGATCCCAGGCTGGTAGAGGTGGGTTCCAGAATTTGAGAAGTGGATCATAGTCTGGATGTGATGGGGCCTAGTGTTATTCATTCCCAGTGGACCCGAGCGGAGGCCTCTCGGATCTTTGTTATTCAGTACCGTTTATGTCAGGTATAAAGCGACGATCGTATTATTTTATCCTGGATCCACTTATTCGTATGTGTCTGTATATCATGCCGTTGATTGGGATTTTCCTTGTGATAGCATAGCTGTACCTATTCATGTATCTACTCCGGTCGGAGATTCTGTTGTGGTTGATCGAGTCTATCAGTCGTGCTTGGTTACTTTTATGGGCTATGACACTTGGGTAGATTTGATAAAACTTGATATGGTGGATTTTGATATTATTTTGGGTATGACTTGGCTTTCTCCTTATCATGCGATCTTGGACTGTCATGCCAAGATAGTCACTTTAGCCATGCCGGGCATTTCTAGACTTGCGTGGAGGGGTACTCCAAGCCCCACTCCAAAGAAGATTATTTCCTTAGGCGAAGAAATTAGTCAACAAGGGGTGTTTAGCTTATCTGCCCCATGTGCGTGACACTACTGTTGCATCCCCACCCCTTGAGTCCATTACTATTGTGAGCAAGTTTGCGGATGTTACACCTTGGAAATTTTATGTCGTTTGCATTATGAGTAAGCTAATGTAAGCTCAAAGTGGACTTGAAGCCCTTATAAGGCTAAGGAGGGTATCTAACAATTCTAAGTATGTATCTTGAGTTTCAGAGTCATAAGAAGCGGCGGAAGTAAGTTTGTTGAAAGATTGGAAATCGAGTCATGTTTTGGGAAGATTACGGATCATTTGAGATATACATTGCTTATCATTACCTTGAGGGGGAGATATAGGGCCCCTTATATGGTTAATGAAGTTTTATAGAAGTGCCAAAAAGGTTCCATAAGAATTGGAAGTCAAACGAATCGAGAAGAATGCATTTTCGCCAAAATCGGAGTTTGTGGACCAGTTTGCTGTAGCAAACTGGCCTCAAACTCACCAAATTGGCAGCCCTCACTACCCAACCTCCTCCCTAAGGAGAGAATGGGAGATGCGACCGCATATCCAATATCTTTGAGCTGCATCTCCACCGCAAATTAATGCGGGGAGGGGGGGGGGGGCGAATTTGACACCTTTTTAAGTTCTAAAAGATCCCATTTTCATATCTACCTCCCCTACTTATTTCCCCACATTAGAGGGTTCTTGAGATTTCTTGAAGGTTCCATAATATTCCAAAACCTTCCATACCATCAAGAGAGAAGATCAAACATCAAAACCTCAAGATAATCCATGGAAGGTGATTGTTCTTGGTTCTCTTCAAGGTGGTGATGAACTTGATCTTGGAAGGAGTTGAGTAAGGTGAAGTTCTTCCATTATAAGATATGTTATTCATCCTATTTATATGATTACGTTGACTTAAAGGTTTAGCAAGTTTTGGAGAGGAAAGAATCATAGAAGAGGAGTCATAAAATGTTGAAGTGAAGTTGATGACTATGAGATGAACTTGGAAGGGGATTTTTGATAAATTTGAGATTAAATTGAATATAGCTTCTTGATTATGGTATTGTGGATGTTATTATTGTTGTTTGGGAGTTGTTTTGTAATATGGTGGAAGTCGATAAAATAGGGGAAGTGCTGCCCAAATTCCGTTAGCTCATTAATTACACTAGTTTGAACTTAAGAGTGTTTTCAAGACTTAGCCTTAGTATGAATCCTCTTGAATGTAGATTTGTGGGCTTGAGAGTAGAACGTTAAGTAATTAAGAAGTCGTAAAGGTATGTTAAGGCTAACCCTTCTTTCCAAAGGCATGATTTCCTTATTGTGAATCCATCTAAGATATCCATAATGTCCTATTTCCTAGAAAATGCTAGAAGCTCATGACTTTCAAGGTTCTTAAGATATTATTGATAAAAGTTCTTCATGGTGATGATGATAATGATGATGATGATGATGATGGCTATTCCATAATAGAAATCGGGGGTTTACCGACTTTATGTCACCCTGCTAGAGTTGTAATGCTTCCTTTCGATACTCATGTATGTCATATATGTATATAGTTATTTTCTGACACCGAGCTTATATGACCGGGTACGATAATTATTGTGCACACCCTTTGCAGTTGGGTACGGATAACATCGAGCCTTGTTATGGTCGAGTACGGACAATACCGAGCCTTGTTATGGTCGGGTATGGGTGACACCGAGCCTATATGATCGGGTATGATATCATTATATGTATAGGTATGGAATGTTCCCTTTAGAGAAAGGTTAAGTATGCATGACAGTCGCCTTAAGAGGGATGATGAGGTATAATTTGTTCTCTTTATCTGATGTTTTTTTCATGCTTTCATCATGTTTCTATTCATGCCTTACATACTCAGTATATTATTCGTACTGACGTCTTTTTGTTTGTGGACGCTGCGTTCATGCCCGCAGGTAGACAGGGAGACAGACCAAACCCCTAGGCTGCTTTATCAGTGATTGCATAGAGGAGCTCCATTTGATCCGGAGTCATAGCTTTAGTTAGTACTATTCTTTTGTGTACATACTTGGGCATGGCGAGGTCCTATCTGTCTTTATGATATTACATACTCCATGTAGAGGCTCGTAGACAGATGTATATAGCTAGATATCCCATAGCCTTATTGGTCACATTTTGTATATCATTTTGGTAGCCTTGTTGGCCTGTACATATGGGCATAGTTATTGATGTTTATATAGACGTGTACATGTTTGATGGAACTTTTGTCTTTTCGATTCATAGTAATTATGAGATAGCCATCTGGCTCACCTAAGTATGATTATGAGAAGTATGTTAAGAGGTACTCGGTAAGTTAGCTCCGGATACCCGTCATGGCCCTCTGGTTGGGTCGTGATAAAAGTGGTATCAGAGCAGTTCGTCCTAGGGTGTGTCTACGAGCCATGTCCAGTAGAGTCTTGTTATTGGTGTAAAGCGCGCCACACTTATAAACAGAAGGTTGCGGGCATTTAGGAATGATTGACCTTCTTCTTCATCATAGATCGTGCGATAGAGCCATGATATAAGAATTTCCCTTTTCTTAACCGTGCGTTATGTTTTCAGCGATGCCTGTGAAGAGAAAAGCTACAGCAGCCCAGAAGGGCAAGACAGTGGCAGGTAGGAGGACTGAGCAGGTACCGCCGACAAATTTAGAGGAGGATGAGTCTCAGAATGAGATTCCATCTCAGTCCTCTCATAGTTCACCCATTTCAGAGAAGCACGAAGGAGCCTCAGCTCCAGCTCCAACACCCCCAATTCCTCCACCAGATGCCTCAGGCCAAGAGATGAGAGAGGCCATCCATTTGCTGACCCAGTTAGTCACTGCACAGGCCCAGCGGCAAGGTACGGGTCATGGTGATAGAGCTGTCAGTGCCAGAGCTCGTGATTTTATTAGTTTGAACCCTCCAGAATTCTTTGGGTAAAAACCGGATGAGGACCTGCAGAGCTTCATAGATGGAATGTTGAGAACATTGCGGGTAATACATGCTTCGGATGTTGAGTCAGTAAAGTTGGCCTCCTATAGATTACGGGATGTTGCGGTTCATTGGTATACTGCTTGGATGTCTTTTAGAGGAGTTAACGCACCTCCACCAGTATGGAAAGCGTTTGTAGATGCTTTTCTCCGACACTATTTGCCGCTAGAGGTTCGACGGGTCAGAGCTGATAGGTTCTTAACTTAAATCTTAGACAAGGGAATATGAGTGCTCTGGAGTATAGCCTTCGTTTTAATTCTTTGGCCAGGTATACTCCAACCATGGTAGCTGATATGGGGGATCGCGTGCACCAATTTGTGAATGGTTTGGGGCCACATTTGATTGACGATTGTTTGACGGCCTCACTTCAGGAAGGTATGAATATTTCTCGCATTCAGGCCCATGCCCAGAATTTGGAAGAGCGGCAGCAACAACGGAGGAGTGAGCGTGAGCATGATAAGGGTTATAGTAAGAGGGCTAGATCCTCAGGACCTGTTAGTGAGTTTAGAGGGGGTCAGAGGTAGCAGTATTCTAGGCACACCGGCCATTCAGCAACTAGTGCACCTCCACGATTTGCGGGTCAGAGATTTGATTGACCTATTCACTCCGGATCGAGCCAGAGTTTCAGAGCTTCGGGTTCTTAGTATTGGGGTGATTTAGGCCAGATGAGGCCTCCTTTACCACGATGTACTCAGTGTGGTAAGCTACATTAGGGACAGTGCCGATTAGGTTTAGATGTTTATTATGCTTGCGGTCAGTCAGGCCATATTATGCGTGAGTGTCCATTTCGAGGTGGTAGAAGTATGGTTCAGCCCACAGGATCAGCAGCTGGCTCTTCGTCATGGGTACGCCCTTCGAGGAAAAGCTTACAGACACCAGCAAGTCGTGGTAGAGGTAGAGGAGGAGCCCCCAGTTCGAGTGGTCCTTAGCACCGTATTTATGCACTTGCTGGCCGACAGGATCTCAATTTTTCCCCCGATATTGTCACAGGTATATTATCAGTATCTTCTCATGACATATATGCATTGATTGATCCAGGATCTACATTGTCATATGTTACTCCTTATGTTGTTGGTCGATTTGGGGTGAAACCTGAGTCAATTAAACCTTTCGAAGTGTCTACACCTGTTGGTGATCCAGTGATAGCTAGTCGGGTATATTAAAATATTGTGGTTATCGTCTGTGACCGGCGCACCATGGCGGTTTTGATTGAGTTAAATATGGAAGATGTTGATGTCATCATGGGTATGGATTGGTTGGCTTCCTGTTATGCCAATGTTGATTGTAGGGCAAAAATGGTTCGTTTTTTAGAACCATTTTAGAGTGGAAGGGTGATACAGCGTCTCCGAGAGGAAGGTTTATTTCCTATCTCAAGGCAAGGAAGATGATTGCTAAAGGTTATATTTATCATTTAGTCCGGGTTTAGGATATAGAAGCAAAGTCGCCAACTCTTCAATCTATCTCTGTAGTGAATGAGTTTCCAGATGTGTTTCCGGATGAGCTTCCAGGCCTCCCACCAAAGCGAGAAATTGATTTTGCCATTGATGTGCTACCGGATACTAAGCCAATATCTATTCCTCCTTATAGAATGGCTCCTGCAGAGTTGAAAGAGTTGAAGGAGCAATTGAAGGATTTGCTTGAGAAAGGCTTTATTAGGCCTAGTTCGTCGCCGTGGGGAGCACCTGTGTTATTTGTAAGAAAGAAAGATGGCTCCTTGCGAATGTGTATTGATTACAGACAACTGAATAAGGTGACGATCAAGAATAAATATTCGCTCCCCAGAATTGATGATTTATTTGATCAGTTGCAGGGTGCCAAATGGTTCTCAAAAATAGACTTGAGATCGGGGTATCATTAGGTGAGAGTTAGGGAGAAAGATATTCCGAAGACGGTCTTCAGAACCCGTTATGGTCACTTTGAATTTCGGGTAATGTCATTCGGATTGACTAATGCACCGGCGGTGTTCATAGATTTGATGAACAGTGTGTTCATGCCTTTTCTAGATTCATTTGTGATTGTATTTATTGATGATATCCTGGTATACTCTCGATCCGAGGCAGAGCATGCGGATCATTTACGTGCTTTCCTTAGAGTTCTTCAGGCTCGGGAGCTATATGCAAAATTTACAAAATGTGAGTTTTGGTTGAATTCTGTGACTTTTCTGGGGCATATTATTTCAGCAGATGGTATTCGGGTGGATACCCAAAAGATTGAAGCTGTAAAGACTAGGCCGAGACCTATAACACCTACAGAAGTTCGTAGTTTACTGGGCTTGGCAGGTTATTACAGAAGATTTGTAAAGGGCTTTTCTTCAATTTCTGCACCACTGACGAAGTTGACTCAGAAATCAGCTAAATTTCAATGGACGGATGCTTGTGAGCGCAGTTTTCAGGAGCTGAAGGATAGGTTGACTTCGGCCCCGATTCTGACACTTCTAGAAGGATCGGAGGGCTATGTTGTTTATTGTGATGCCTCAGGCATTGGGTTAGGTTGTGTGTTGATGCAGCATGGTAAAGTTATTGCTTATGCTTCAAGGCAGTTGCGGAAACATGAGAAAAACTATCCAACCCATGATCTAGAGTTAGCTGTTGTGATTCATGCATTAAAGATATGGAGACATTATTTGTATGGTGTTTACTTTGATATTTATACAGATCATAAAAGTCTTCAATATATTTTCGAACAGAGAGAGTTGAATTTACGGCAAAGGCGATGGTTAGGGCTGTTGAAAGATTATGATGTTAGCATTCTATATCATCCAGGGAAAGCGAACGTTGTAGCTGATGCACTTAGCCATAGATCTATTGGTAGCTTATGTGATGTTTATCCAGAGAAGGGAGAGTAGTTCGTGAGCTTCAGCAATTAGCTACCCTAGGAGTTCGGTTAATGGACTCGGGCAAGATGGGAGTTACCATTCAGAATTCAGTTGTTTCGTCACTAGTAGTTGAGGTGAAAGAACGCCAGTATGAGGATCCCATATTAGTTCATTACAGAGATGCGCTTCCTCAGAAGAAAAAGTCATCTTTTGAGATCTCGGCAGATGGAGTTCTCAGATGTCGAGGCAGATTGTGTGTTCCTGAGGTTGCAGGATTACATCATCAGATTTTGAAAGAAGCCCATTGTTCCCGTTATTCTGTTCATTCGGGAGCGACGTAAATGTATCATAACTTTAATTCCATTTATTGGTGGGACGGAGTAAAGAAATACATAGCAGAGTTCATAGCTCAATGTCCTAATTGTCAGCAGGTAAAGATTGAGCATCAGAAGCCCGGGGGATTATTGCAAACTATGGAAATTCCGACTTGGAAATGGAAAGTGATTAATATGAATTTCATTACACGCTTGCCTAGTTCTCAGCGTAAGTATGATTCTATATGGGTAATTGTGGACAGACTTACAAAGTCTGGCCATTTTCTTTGTCGTAACTACATACTGGTGAAGATTATGCAAAGCTCTATATCAAAGAGATAATACGACTCCATGGTGTTCCGGATCTATTATTTCCCCGATAGAGGAACACGATTCACGGACTAATTTACGAAAGTCCTTCCAAGAAGGTTTGGGGACTCAGGTGAGTCTTAGCACAACATTTCATCCACAGACTGATGGACAAGCTGAGTGCACCATTCAGACTCTCGAGGATATGCTACGGGCATATGTGTTAGATTTTGGAGGTAGTTGGGATGATCACTTACCGCTTATAGAGTTCGCTTATAACAATAGTTATCATTCCAGCATCCAAATGGCTCTGTATGAGGCCTTATATGGGCGCAAGTGTAAATCACTAGTTGGGTGGTTCGAAGTGGGAGAAACTAAGTTAATAAGGCCAGACTTGATCCAGCAAGCCATGGAAAAGGTCAAGCTTATTCAGATCGATTATTAACAACTCAGAGTCGTCAGAAATCTTATGCAGATACTCGCCGACGAGACTTAGAGCTCCAAGTTAATGACTGGGTATTCTCGAAAGTGTCGCCGATGAAGTGTGTCATGAGATTTGGTAAAAAGGGAAAGCTTAGCCCTCGGTATATTAGGCCTTTCAAGATTGTACGCAAGATAGGCCAGATGGCTTATGAGTTAGATCGACCTTCGGACTTGGAGTCAGTCCACCTAGTTTTCCATATGTCAATGTTTCGCAAGTGTATTAGAGACCCTTCCAGAATTGTACCTGTGGACGATGTCCAGGTCACCGAGCAATTATACTACGAAGAAGTTCCCATTGCTATTCTAGATAGGCAAGTTCGGAGATTAAGAACCAAAGATGTAGCTTCAGTTAGAGAAATAATAATAGGGAAGAAATGACTTGGGAAGCTGAGAAAGATATGAAGTCCATTTATCCACATTTGTTTCCACTC
>NC_081349.1:56240418-56263031 GCF_029784015.1 Lycium ferocissimum | reverse complement strand
CCCCTAGTCGGAAAATCCTAGCGGATAACCGACGCAAGCGAGTTTGAGAAATTGGGTTTTCCCGGGTTTCGCCAAAAGGAAGGGGTTTTGGTGAAGGGAAGTGAGCCCCGAACTTACCCAAAACGATTACATGTGCGGGGTGGATGAGCAAATTTGGTTTCCCGAGTGATTTCCGCCCCTTTTCCCACCATGCTTCGTATAGACGGAGATCCTTAAAAAATTTGTACCCATGATATCCGGCCGAGCAATTATCAACGAAGAGTTAGTGGCAAAGACGACCCGCGTCCCAACCGGAGATTTTTGTTAAAGTCTTGAGGGGAATGTGAGGAAGTGACGAACCCAAAAATAAGATTAAGTATGATTTTTTTCCAAAGGACGAGGTTCTTTGAGGTATCATCACCCACAAAAAAAGTATTATTTCATTTTTCATTATCGAGATTATCGTGCGAGGCCATGGCATTGTGGTTGTAGTAAAGGTGGCCTGTGGCATTATTTTTTGCCGTGTGCGTGTCGGATTGGTATACAAGATAAGGAAACTCAAATTTTTATAACCCATGATTTTTGAACATTCGAGGACCTAATGTTCCTGTGCGGGGGGGGGGAGAGACCGTTACACCTCTCGTTTTCGTCGTAGAGAATCTATGGTTTCCTAGCTCAGTATGCCTTGGAACAGAGACTCGAGCCCGAGTGTACAAGGGTACCGTGTCAGTATTCGGCAATTTGCGATTAGGAAGTTGAACGAATCGAATCGACGCGATCCGAGCAGCATCCTCGAGAAAAATGGCAGACACCGCTATCGACGGGTCGTCGACATGGTCGACGACCGTCGTCGTGTCGTGTCCCGATGTGGCCCGCGCCTTGAATTTGCAAGCGCAGGTCGACGAAGCAAGTCGACGGACCGTCGACACGTCGAATTGTACCGCTGGGGACTTTTTATTTCCAAGTATAAATATATGACCCACGACTTTATTTCTTATTTTCCTCCATTCCGCAGAGAAACCTAAGTATTTTCTCTCCCAACATTTTCCATCATTATTAGTGGAGATTTGGTAAGATCCGAGCCCCGTGAACCCGTGCTTGTCAAGAATAAGGTTGTTTCTATGGTTTCTTCAAGGTTGTGAACCTTAGGAAGTTGGAGCTGAAGTGACTCTGGGAATCTTAGACCCTCAAAGTATGTAAATGATTTTTACTCTTGTATTTAAGTTATTTATCAAGATTTGGTGGTGTTTTAAGCAAAGAGAGGGTATTTGTGGAAATGTAAGTCATTTAAGGTTAAGATAGTAATTGGGGGCTATTTTAAGAGATGATTGGGAATAGTGTGAGTTTGAGTATATTTCTATATATATAAGTGTTGTTATTGTTGTTGTGGTTGATGTTGGATTGAATGGGAAGTTGAAAGATTGTTAAGCTTATAAGGAAAATGTTGCCTATAATTTGTTAAGCTCTATTCGTATTCAAAATGATTAGTAGGCAAGGTACATAGTCTAATTAAGGCCTACGTTATCTTGATTGTAGATTTGCAAGTTCAAGAGGTAAAAGTTAGACGATTGGATATACTTCAAGGTATGTTAAGGCTATCTTTTCTTTCTTTTGGCATGATCCTATAATATGAGTCAATAAGCGAGTAAGCGAGCTTCCATATTACTCTACTCTTAGAAGCATTAGGAGTACTTCAGTCTTTGATGTTCATGTACCCCGTTTATGATAATTCCTTCTGTTCATGGGTCCAGTTTTATATATCAAGTTCTATGTATACAGTTTATTCATGCATTACATTCATTATATATCTATGCACATTGACCCGTGTCTAAAAGGCGCTATATACGCGAATATTAAATATATATGGGGTATGAGAAGAGGGATGGGCGTTATATATATACGCAATACCACCTGATCAGCTGGTGTACCATGATAATGATATAGGGATCGAGCTGCACGTACCGCAACAATGTACATGATGATGCAGAGAGGCCGATATGATATGAGGAGATGCCATAGAGGCTTGACAGGCGTTATACATGCACACATGTATATAGATGTATGACCTTCATTGATAAGCATGAGCATGTATATTATGCGCCCACAGTGGCATTATCAGTTATACGAGATACATGCAGATTAGTTCGACAAGTACAGATAGTCATTTCGGCTATGAATTCGGATCTTATTCATTATATATATATATATATATATATATATATATATATATATATATATATATTGTTCTTACGCATTACGTACTATACCGACCGCGCGTTGCTCGGCGGGGGGCGCGTTCATACTGCAGTATAGGTAGACGAGGCACGTGGTCCGGACCTTAGTAGGACTTTTATCCTCGTAGTGATCGCGCACTCCATTTGATCCGTAGTTGCAGTTTATTTTGGTATGTCATTCTTTTGAGATGTATATAGATGGGTATGGCGGGGCCTGTCTCGTCTTTCTACAGCTTTTATTCCAGTAGAGGTCTGTAGACAATTGTATGTATTAGTCAGATGATGTAGCCTTGTCTCGCTTTCTTATTCCTTTGCGTACAGAGTATATGTAGCAGCCCAATTTTATTGCAGACCGTTCTTCAAAGATGTTTATGTATATATATGTATTGTTTAGAGTTCATAATGTCGCCTAATTATGAGATCAGTTTAAGTCATTTTATGTGCCCTTGATGTTCAGTAAGATTCAGATATAAGTATAGGGGTGTTTGATCACTAGAGGTCAGACACTCGTCACGACTCATCAATTTGGGTCGAGTACGTAACTTAAACTCAAAATATAAAAACAGTACGTAACTTTTATCAAATAATCATAATTTTCACATATTTCTACTACATAATTAATCTTATGCAATTGAGGTTAATCATATCTTGTTGATAAGTTCTCATAATTATTAAAGTTTATATTCGTCATATAATTGGATAATATCTAAAGAGAAATTATTTATGAGGAAGTAAATTTGGTAGGAAAATAAGAAAATACCGGGTGATTAGATATTATATAAACTAACATGCATATGATAATTGCAATTCAGTAAAAATTATAAATTGAAATTTTCTCGTCTTTTTATGAATTTGTGAGTATGTGGTTTTTATTTATAGATAGAAATAAATTTCTTTTTGTATTTATCAAATTTTCACTTATTATTTTGTGTTCAAGGCTTTAAGCTAGTTAAATGTGGGTTTTAACCTTAGTCTTAAACGAAACTCAATAAATAATCTAAATTCATAAAATAAGTTTCGAATTAGTTCTTTATATATACTTTATGCTTAAAAAAATCAATTCTTAGTTAATCAGACAAGATTTGATGAATATGGTCTTTACTGATAACGCTACTTTCATTTTTAACACTATACAACATTGTTCAGTAATTTTTACTTTCTGTATCTGTTAGCACATATGATCTCACTAAAGAAGTAAGGTATTGGGGTTTAAAATAAATAGAGACAAAAATATGGAGAAACATATGACGTGAGACATGTTTAAATGTAAAGTAAGACACAACAAAAGTTTCTGTTGAAAAGGAAAATTTGGCTCTAAAGTTACCTAGATTTTGCCAAAATGTCTAAGGACAAATAACATAAAAAAAGAACTTCCTCCGATCCATATTATGTGGTGTTTTTAGTCTAGACACACCCTTTATGAAATCACTCACCAATAGAAAGTACGAAATCTTTTTACTAAATTTATCCATAATTTATCCATAATAGAAACTACAACTTTAATATGATTTCTTGGTTATATATATATATAAATTCACTTATCTAAATGAGCATAAATTTGAAAAAATTAAACAATATATAAAATAACAATTTATTTAAAACTAAATATAGAAGTTAAAACAACCATATAATACAGCCGGAGGAATAATCTAATTAGCAGCAAGAAAAGATTGTTAAAAAGTTATCAGCATGGGTTGTGGTGGGTTGATTGGGATCCCTCCACTCTTAACCAGAAGTTACGGGTTCGAGCTCCTGGGAATGAAAAAAATTATTGGGAGCGTCACCCCCAAAAGTCGGCGCTGTAGTGCATGATCCGAATTTAATCAAAATCCAATGCGAATACCGTACGCGGAAGTGGAAAACCAAAAAAAAAAAAAAGGTTCTTCAAAAAGCTGCACAACCGACCAATTATAGAAATCCATGAGGGGCCTTCATTAAATGAATGATAGCAAAAATGAAAAAATGAAAACATGACATGAAAAGTCAATTGGTGAGCAGCCGCGTGTAAGCACCATATTAGATTTATGGGGCTGTGAGGACGACAAATTTTAAGTATCCTCACTTATATCTCCCTTGATGAAAGCCGCGTGTAAGCACCATATTAGATTTATGGGGCTGTGAGGACGACAAATTTTAAGTATCCTCACTTATATCTCCCTTGATGAAAGTAGCATGAGTTTTTATAAGTATATTTTTCAGCTCATTCGGGTCAACCATGTTCTACTTTGGATTCCTTTCTCGAACTTGTGTTTAAACAGAAAATAGAATGCCTCTTGTTCATTTAGCTTTATTTGGGGCTTAGCCAAAAAAATAAACTTAAAACCGTTTTCATCTTATCCAAACAGTTTCTTTTTTTTTAAACATATATCCCTTTTGGACCCGGCACTTTTTTAACCCAAAAAAAAAAATTGAAACCAAACTAACCCATTAAAAAAAAAAAAAAAAAAAAAACTAATTGCAACTTTTTGAGTTTGGTCCTTTCACGCACGTATTCCGTATGCGTGAAGGAAAGATTTTTTTTTCTTTTTAAGCTATCAAAAATCATGTTTTTTCCATACTTTAAGCAAAGATTAGTCATGTTTCAAAACCCCAAAATATCAATATTTTATATATAATTTTAGGTATATATCAAACATTTAGGTATACTTGAATGAGCCGACGTTATTGTACGCAAAAAAATATATTAAATTCTATATAAAATATTGATATTTCGAGATTTTGAAACATGCCTAATCTTTACTCAAAGTATGAAAAAAAAAAGTGATTTTTGATAGCTTAAAAAAAAAGACAAAAATACCCCCTTTCACGCATAGGGATTACGTATGTGGAAAGGACCAAACTCAAAAAGTTACGGTTGGTCCTTTTGTACGTTACGTATTCTCCGTGTGTAAAGCTTTAGTTTGGTTCTTTTTTTTTTTAATGAGTTAATTTGGTTCCAATTTTTTTTTTTTTTGGGTTAACAACACATGTAACTTAAGATATTGTTTCTAGGTCAAACCCATCGACAAACATCTGTGGTCGTCCACTTCTTTCACTTGAGCACCTAAGGTGGTCCTTATTCCATTTAGACACATCAGGTGGGCCATTCCTATTCCACTTAGACATTTTTTGCACCGTTATTGGAGCAAAACCAACACCAGTCGTCTCCTACATGGATTAAGTGGCCAATTAAATTGTGCCAGCTTATTTAAATTGTGCCAACTCAATTAAATTGTGCCAACTCATTTTAATTGTAAATTCACTAATTTGTAAATTCGTGGAGTTTTGACCATTAAAAATTGGGGCTTTTTGAGCCGGTTGGATGTGCAATGAGGTGGCGCCCCTTTGGTGTTGGTTTCTCCGATAACGGTGCAAAAAGTGTCTAAGTGGAATAGGAATGACTCACCCGGTGTCTAAATGAAATAAGGGTGACTTTAGGTGCTCAAGTGAAAGAAGTGGACGACCATGCGGTGTCTGTCGATGGATTTGGCCTTGTTTCTATTTCAAGAAAAAAGAAATCAAATGTTGAAGTAAATAAGTTATACCTGACGCTGATTTTATAGAGATCTTTTAAGAAAATAGGTGAGCTAGAAATAAGTAGAAGGAGAAGTCGCTGCCAGCCACCATTCAGCTTTCGAAACAAGTCTTAAATTGGTATTTAAAGATAGGGTAGGCTGAATATACTATTTGAACGAATAGCGAGTCACACCTTATTAATATTTCTAAGACAGAGGGTTAATCTCATAATGAATGGACACTTTAGGTTACTCCGTGAATGCTAAAAGAACGGACTTGTTAAGACATGATGATTAGCTAACCAAAATTTGATGTCTTAACCCCCTTGAAGGAGGATTAGTTTGAAAACCAGACCAAAAAAAAAAAAACACAGCCTCTAGTTATGCTTAACACGTTTGAAAGCTTTTGGACTCTATATAAGTATCTAGAAATAACAATCAATTATCATCACCTAGGGACACCACAAACGAAAGAGAGTTCAAGGCGATTTGTTGTTTTACTAAAAGAAACAGAGAAAGATAAGCAGTGAAGGCTACCTAATTACTCCTCTTAAGGATTAACATACTCAAAAATCTATTATATAATATAAAGCTAGGCAATAAAAGAGTGATGTGACACCTCTCTTTGGCCAAGAATCCTATTTGTCTTTTTTCTCCTTTTTTTGCCTTTTGCTTCATTTTTCTTAATTATTTTATTTTAAAAAAACATCTCCATAACTCACACCTCTCCATCCTCATAACTTCTCCTCTTAATTACTTCATAACTAAATTACCTTAATGATTAAAAATGTTACTGCCTTTCCTCATTTTTAGGTTATTTAATTTGTACGAAATAAGCATTAGAAAAAAGAAGTAAGGCTACCAAAGGAAATGTACATAACTTGAATAATTAGTCTCATTAATTTTATTCTTAATTAAGTCTTTCCCAAACCATAATCATTTTTATTCTCTAATTAAACTAAGCAATTAATACATATTAATACCTATGCTTTTTCATCTTCTTATTAATTTTTGCTCATTTTCTGTTCATGGGTCACTTTAATCTCCAATTTAATTGAATAATTAATACATACTAATGTCCATTCATGTGTCATTTTTATTGCCATGCCTCAATTCTGTAATTTTGATTTTGTACCTGAAAGTTTTTTAGTTTTACAATTTTTTGTTTGAATGGACTAAAGAGTTGTTTTGGCTTTACTAATTAAACGTGAAAATTAATGCATATAAATGCATCACCATTAATGCAATATAGGTTGCTCCTACGTTTTTTTCATAATTGCAGCTTTACATTTTTGTGCCTCTTATTCATGTTCTCTTTGTTTAATAATTTTTTTTTTTTCATGTTTCAGGCCTTATGTATAGGAT
This sequence comes from Lycium ferocissimum, assembly GCF_029784015.1. NCBI lineage: Eukaryota > Viridiplantae > Streptophyta > Magnoliopsida > Solanales > Solanaceae > Lycium > Lycium ferocissimum. Next base: position 56,255,959 of record NC_081349.1, on the reverse strand, counting down.
TTTCTTTACTTGCAGTTTGTGCCTTCAGTTGAATTTTTTCCTCCACATTTTCTCATTCGTAAGGTATACAAGTCATATCACCCTTCCTTTCTAGTTTTTTTTTGTTTTAGTTGTATATGTGCATGCGTCATTTGATTATTTTTTTTCTCGATCATATGAGTTGAATAATTGTTAATCTTTTTCACTTTCATATCTTTTGACACTTATGACTAGAATGTATGCCTTTTTCTTTTCTTTCTATTCTTCATCTTCTTTCTCTGATCTCTTCCCTATCTATGCAATGGTTTAAAGTCAAATATTTATACCAAGGTCTTAAATTTCTATTAACATCAGTGTTTCATTTTAACTTCTAAGAAGGCGGCAACAATGATAAACGGAAAAATGAAGATCGCTTTCATGTTCTAAAGGGAACTAAGTAATCGAGAAGAGATTGGAAAAAATAAGCCGTAGTTGTGGCAATGATTCCTATTAATATTTTTTTGGGACTTGCAAAAAGTGAAAATTCGGAGCAATAAAAACTGATAATAAGAAATCTAAAGTCCCCAAGGAAAAATGATCAACAATTCTTACTTTTCTAATGGCTTCTAAATGTGAGATAAAGAGATTAATATATAGAAAGAAGTGTTGTTTAGTTTGATAATATTCATGGTAACTCCTTCAAATTCTCCCAATATGTGCACTAACTGATTTGATCTTTGTAATAGTTTAATTAGATTTTAAGTTTCACGTTTAGCACCAATACACATATATCTTCCTTTCTAAGACATGATGTTTAAGCTAAACCGAAATTATTTTGCACATAGCATTTTAGATTTACACTTATTCTCTTTGTTTCTCCTTTAATTTTCTTCTATTTATAGGATTACACTAATAATTTTGGGGTAAAAGTTTGTCTTATTTTTCACTTGATATGCAATAATTTATCCTTATACAAACTTTTCTCTATTTGTATGAATATTTAAATTTCCGTGTTAACTAAATGCTAGATGCAAAATTAGGATTTTAGTTAAGTTTAGACTTTAGTGTAATTAATTTTTACATTCCTTTTTGACCGGACAAATCCAATCCAACAAGACAAATATTTTTACTTTGGATTATTTTCTCTGGCATTTTAACTTATTGTGATGATCCATTTTAGTTTTTTGGTATCGTTTGTTAATAGGGGAAAGTAGTTTCGGGTCTAGCCAAATAAGCTTCTCATTTGTTTCAACTTACCTTACAAAAGATCATTTTCAAATTCACAATATACCGCGAGAAGTGCGGTCAAATTCACTAAGAGTAAGGCAGAGGCAAATAGATCTAGAAAATGCTTAGTTCCCCATACTAGTTCCTAAAACAAAGTGCAGAATAGTGAAGGAGAAAGAAGGAAACAATTTGATGAGTTAAAAGAAACACATTCAGAGGGCAAAATCAGTTATGGATCGGCTGAGCAGTTTTTAATTACTAGGTAAGTCACCACTAGCTTACTTTCAGGGGAACATGTCACTCTTTGGCACACAAAACACACACCAATTTCAATGAAGGATTTTACAACAGATTAAGAGGTAGAATATCGTATTTACTTTAAGGGAGGTTCTCGATTCTTAACATGGCTAAAGTTATTTTTTGGTACCCAAAACATGTCCATAATAGTCCTCAAGAATCATTTTTGTCAGAATAAGTTAACTAGCTAGGGGAATGCTAACCCTCCAAGCCACATTTGATGTAAACAAAGGGCATCAACCAGTAGTTTAGGCATACTAACTCTTTAGCAACACACTTTCCAGAATCTCGCAACAAAGGAAAAAAGCTGGTTGGATTCAACAAGTTCCTATTTAAACTAACCAATGACACTATTTAAAGAAATATAGACAAATCAAAACCAAGTGACGGAAGGAAAAATAAATAACCAACTCTTCAAGTCCTTAATTGAAACTTAAATCAACCCTGAAAAGTGGAAGGAACTTACTATTAAGCTAGTGAAGATGACAAGTTCAAACTAGGCTTTACTAGACAAAATAAGAACATAAACTGACTTCCAAGTTCAAATTATCTTCCAACATTTTTACTAAATCAAAGAAGTATATTTTGTTACTCTTCTAGGTGAACAAAATTAAACATGTGAGCAGCTAAGCGGATTCAGGTCATACTTTATTAGCTAGATCAAGATATAACCAACACTTGAGACAATTTCTCAGTGGCTAAAATAGGAACTGCTGTAATCTGAAATTTCTTAACTGCTAACTAGGCATTTAGAAATAAATCTTAGTTAGTCAAAGATGAGGAAGAGAATTACTGTCTAAATTAAACGAAAACAAACTAAGCTAACCTAAGCGAATTCAATAACAACAGAACTGGAAAATAGGATTGAAAGGGAACCTAAACATCTGACTCAAACTTAAAAAAACTGCATCATATGAAATAAACATTTAAGAGGAATCTAAACGTCTAAAACGAAAATGAAGCTAAACTAATTTACTTGAAACACAAAACTAAAGAAAATAAGAATACTAAGACAAGAAGGAAAGTTACCCTTTTGCCTAGCAGTGATGGGGGCAACGAGAGTTGAACCGATCACCTTCGACCTTTGAACCACAAGGAACAGACTCGAACTCCAAAAAATTTTAACTTGTTCCGATGATTCAAAAACTTAGCTTACAAGAGGAAATTTCTTGTCTAAAGCTGAAAATTGAAGAGTTCAGAACTTGGGGGTTTAAAAACTTATCCTCCCAGAATGAAGAGAGAAGGTTCTATTTATAGAACCCCAAATGTTGGGTTTGAGGAAAAATAGCGATGTGGGACAAGTCGGATTGCTCATGAATCCATTTGAACCTGAAATTCATTAATAATAGGTTTGAAATCCGAATCTAATTAGTACAAGGAAGAAAAAAATATCAAAAAGAAAATAGAGGAAAGGTTACCGTTTGAGCCATGGAGAACAAAACAAATTGCAATAAAAATCTTACCCAAAATGGTGAATCAAAGGCTGCTTTGGGTCTGTTGGTTCTTTTGTTTGGTAAATTGAGGGATCTGGTGGTTTTTGGGAAGTAAAAGAATTAGTGGGTCGGGTCGGGTAGGCATCAATTGGGCTGAAGATGATAGAAATAAGGGGGCTGGAATTTGGGATAAACAAAACGGCTATAGCTTAATTCAAATACTAACCCGTTTTGTGAAAATTAGCCAACTCTACTTCAAATTGGAAATCAATTCTTTTAAATCAACACCAAATCTTTTAAAATTTAGCCCAATTGAAACAAGATTGAGATGAATTACTTATCAATTAATTACTTAAGTTTCTTGACGTAACAAAGTAAAATAAGTAATTGCAAAATAGATTAATTATAGTAATTAAGTCATGAATGACTTTAGTTGACAATTAAAGATACGTACTAAATTAAACACTTGTTTTTTGTCAAAAACTGATTTTCAAATTGATAAAATAGACATATTTAACGCTTAAACTTATATGTAAAATACACATAATATATTTAAGGGTATTTTGCCAAATGAAATGGCAAAATAGCACCAAAAGTATTTTAAACAATATTTTTGATTTTCTGAATAGTTATTTTACTTTATTTGAAATTCAAGAAGCTTGACTAGTTAATTTGAAATTTTGGAGGGCAAAAATTGGGTGTCAACAATCATTACCATTATCATCATCATCATGTGACCAGTTGGTAGGGCGTATATAACGCTGTCACCTCCCCCATACCCCATACATATATATAATACATAATATACGCGTATATAATGCTTGAGAGGTCACAAGTCTGTACATGCGTGTGTGTGTGTGTGTGTGTGTGTGTGTGTATATATATGCATGAATATGATAAGAGTACATCCTGAATCTGTCGAAGTGAACGTAAGGTTGTTACACCTCCGAACATCGTTATGAGATGGCATTTTCATCAATAAGTGACTCTAGGAATCATACTGAATCTGAAGAAAGACTTTCTAAAAACAACATTATAGAACATGGAACATCCCTAACTTCTAAGAATAAAATCATTATGGATTACCGTTATGTTTACGTTCCGTTCATAAGGATCATTCCAAAAGAAGAAAAGTTAGCCTTAACATACCTCAAGTCATCAAGCAACCCTACAACGAGCTTACACAACTAGAGCGCCAATCCTATAACAAAGGAATGCATATACAACTTAGATGGCGCTAGTATATCATGTATACCAAATGCTAGTTCGATTCTAAAATGAAACGGGCATCATTTCCCCTTATTCCTTAGTCACAACAACATATGCAGCAACAAACAACAAAAACAAGAAGAAGCTCATACAAGCCCCTTATACTCACTTCAGCAAGTATTACAAGATATACCTCAAACAGCCCAATATACACTTCGGATACGACATTTATACACTTCTCCTCTGCATACCTTTTTTTTAAAAACCATCACAACATGACAACAATCTCAACTACCATCTAATTACAAGGAAATTACCTCAATAGCACAACAACAACATGATCAAACAGTCCATAAACTCAACATGGTCTCTAATCCATATTTGAACTCCCTTTCACACTTTCTTCTTTCCATCAAATTGTTTAAAGGCTAAACAATGCAATAAATATGGAGATGAGATGGTAATTTACCTTAACCACTCAAGAGCACTTCAACCCAAAAGTTACTTCACACTTAAGTTCTCTCCAAAACCTCTACAAGGAGAAGAACTAGCATCCAATGCACAATCCGAAGTCTTTAGCAGTTAATTCTCACTTTAGATCTTGGATTTACCTTGAAAAAGCTTGGATATGAAGGAAAGGGTTTTTGGGAGTATTTAAGGTCTGTTGGTGCTGAAAAATGAGGGGAAAACGAAGTGGGTCAAATATATACAATTTGGAACATTTCCACCACCTTCATTGTACGCCCTCCATGTACGGGCATACTTCCATGTACGTCCTGTACTTGGGTCACGTACTTGGACCCTCAGGTACAGGACTTACATTTTTTTTACAGGATGTACATGATCCCGTACTACTCAGATTTGCGATATATTAGTTGCATTGGAAAGAAAACTCTCTAAGCTTGAATTTACATAGGTTATACATTCCATAACTCCTCATATGATAGAAGACATACCTCCATAAATTTGGACCAAAATCCTGTCCAGAATTTTGCCAAGTTTTTCCCCATTTTTCACGAACTTAATTCCTTCGATTCACTTGACCCCGAAACCTTTAAATATTTACTTAACACTTGTTAATGGTCTTCCTTAACCTTGAGGGGTCAGAGTTCCCAGGTGTATTCAGGGCGTCCGGTTCAGTCCGCTATGCAGGTGTCTGTTGGGGGCCCATCAGGGGCCAATTATCATTCTTCGGGTCAGCATAGGGGTTAAAATGCTTCATCAGCTTCTGTTCAGCGACCTACGCTAGACCGTTCTTGTTACAAGTGTGGTGAGCCACGGCATACTAGGAGGTTTTTCCCCAGACTCAGATAGGGTGGTCAGGGGACTCAGTATCAGGCTCCCCAAGCTCCATTTGCACCAGATAAAGGAGCCAAGGACGGTACACAGGCAGGGCGGGGCAACCACACCCCGGGTAGAGGTGGCGCTCAGCCTAACCGAGGCGGTCCTCAGGTAGGCAGAGGTGGACAGCCGCCCGGCAGGGGCGGGGCTCAGACTGGACAGGGTAATTGCAATGGTTCATAGGCTACTGGAGGGTGCGATCACTTGTATTCCTTCCCAGGCGGACGGACGGTGAGGCTTTCCTGCGTTATCCTTTAGTACTATCTCGGTTGTGGGATGACTTCCATTTTATTTGATCCGGGTTCTACCTTTTCATATGTATCTTCATATTTTGCTGTGGGTTTGGATATGATTTGTGATACTCTTGATGCCCCTTTCCATGTATCTACTCCGGTCGGGGATTGCGGTGGTAGATAGAGTCTACCTTTTTTGCGCGATTACATTTATGGGATATAGTACTTGGGCTGATTTAATGATCCTAGACATGGTAGATTTTGATGTCATCTTGGGCATGAATTGGCTGTCCCTACATTATGCAATTCTAGATTGTCAGTCTAAAACAGTTACCTTAGCTATGCCCACGGTACCTAGACTTGAGTGGAAAGGTAACCTTAGTCCCCACCCTAAGAAAGTCATATCTTTCATTCATGCTACGAAGCTAGTGGAGAAGGGTTGTTTAGCTTATTTGGCACATATCCGTGATACCAGAGCATATACTCCATCTATTGATTCGGTTCCAGTGGTACGCGAGTTTGCGGATGTGTTCCCCGCGGACTTGCCAGGTATGCCACCTGACCGTGACATTGACTTCCAGATTGATTTAGACCCAAGGACTCGTCCTATCTCTATTCCACCCTATAGGATGGCGCCAGCAGAATTAAGGGAATTGAAAGAGCAGTTGCAAGATCTCTTGAGTAAGGGGTTTGTTCGCTCGAATGCCTCTCCTTGGGGTTCTCCCGTGTTGTTTGTTAAAAAGAAGGACGGGTCTATGCATATGTGTGTTGATTTTCGTCAGCTGAATAAGGTCACTATCCGAAACAAGTATCCCATCCCTCGTATTGATGATTTGTTTGATCATCTACAGGGAGTTTCTATGTTCTCTAAAATTGACTTAAGGTCAGGGTATCACCTTGATTAAAGATTCGGACAAAGGATGTTCTGAAGACGGCCTTCAAACCACGTATGGATATTATGAGTTCTTGGTTATGTCTTTTGGGCTTACAAATGCCCCAGCTGCATTCATGGATTTGATGAACAGTGTGTTTAAGCCCTATTTAGATTCTTTCGTGATAGTGTTCATGTCACGACCCAACCAGAGGGCCATGATGGGTACCCTGAGCTAGCTTATTAAGCACCACTTGTCATACTTCTTCCAAACTATCTCGGTGGACCACTTTTCTAATTATCAAATATTTCAACCTGAATAAATGCCATTCTCGAAAATAAAACTCATTACGAAGCAATCTCCGAATTCACTCCAAACATATATATGAACAAGCCGGCAAGGCTACAAAATGATGTACAAAATATACACGAATAAGGTCATGAAACATCTACCACCTACACATGTCTACGAGCCTCTAATTAGAGTACTGAAAATCATAAGCCTGGACAGGACCCCGCCATGCCCTACATATGAACACAAAAGAATATACAAATAAACCTAACTCCAGAGTAGTGGAGTGCTCCAGTGTATCTGCTGATAAAGCTTCTAGGGATCTGGACCGTCTCCCTGTCTACCTGCAGGCATGAACACAGCGTCCACAAAAGAAAAGACGTCAGTACGAATAATGTACTGAGTATGTAAGGCATGAATAGTAACATCATGAAGGAATACAAAAATATAAGATAAGGAGATAACCTGTAACTGATTGCCTCAGGAAGCGGATATCATGCATGCGTACTTTTTAACATATATATATATACTATATATATATATATATATATATATATATATATATATATATATATATATATATATATATATATATATATATATATATATATATATATATATATATAAATGTATAAGTAAACTGTCTTAGTCATGTATCATCATTAGCCCACATCCGAGGTAATCACCTCATGCCGCCTACTAGTGGTGACACAGCGAAGTGGCCGGTGTAATTGTCATCCATAAGCCGCCCACTACGCCCAGCATAGTGGTGTCTGCCCGGCCAACTAGGCCCGGTGTAAATCATACATATACATAACATAAAGCATGCATGAGAGCCCAAATAGAAGCTATAACTCTATCGGAGTGACGTAAGGTCGGTAACCTTCAATTATATTATCGGGCAATCATCGCTATGTCTCACCTTGAAGGAACTAGTATCATGAGGTAAGATTGCCAACAATGAACAACATCAAGGGAATCATAAAATAAGATCATCAATCTTATAATAGCATCAATTCATAAGCTTTGGAATCTCTCGAATTAAGATCATCATTATCATAGAACATATCTTATCCCTATCTCATAAGAAGCTCTTAAGAATCTTTAACTCTCAACTTTTGGAATGTAAGAAGGTCATGGAAATATAGAAAGGAAATCATAATATAGAAGTCTTGCCTTTGAAAGAAAAAGACTAGCCTTAACATACCTTTGCGTCTCCTTAATGACTAAATATTCCCCGTCCAAGCTTACGATTCTATATTCAAGAGAATTTGAACTAACATTAGGTCATTGAAGACATGCTCAAGTTTAAACTAAAGCAACTAAGAGCTAACGGAAATTGGGTAGTATTTCTCTTGTTTTGCCAACTTCCTCCATTTAGTAAACAACTCCCAACATCGATAGCAACATCCATAGTACCATAATCAAGAGGCTTGTTTCAAGTTAAACATTGTTTTTTCCTCAAAACTCCTTTTAAAGTTATCCATAACAATAGCAACAACACAACACCATTTCTATTTACACATAATATCTCCTCAACATCACTAGTGTTACCCACAACAAGATTATACTTATAGTATACTAAGAATCATGACTCAAGTTAATTTACTACTCAAGAATATCATTAAATCTATATTTGAGCTCCATATTCTACTTTCTTCCCTCATCCAAGTCATTCAACAACCAAATACTCTTAATAACATGAGATGAATGTAAAACTCACCTTTGATCATATAAGTATGAACTTTGGATGAAATATACTTCTCTTGAGAGAAACCCCACTTCAATACTTAAAGGAAATCTTGACTTAAAAACCACTAGCGAGCCTTTCTTCACTTGATTCTCTTGATTCTTGGTAATTAATCCTTGATTTCTCTTGGGTTTGTGTTAATATGGTGTGAGGAACTTTCTAGAGCTCTCAAGAAGTTTGGAGAAGATGGGAAATGAGAAATAAAGACTTGGGTCATCTATTTATAAGTAGGGAAAAATCTGACCCGATTGAGTTATACGGACACTTATACGGTCCGTATAATTTTATACGATTTGTATAAGTGACCATATAATACTACTAGGGACTGACCTTCTCTAGAACTATTATACAGACCTTTATACGGACCGTATAAGTGATCATATAACTCATCTTTTCCAAAATTGTTCTCGTTGATTAGTTCAATCTCAAATCCTTATGAAACCTTCTTAGCACTTTTATAACACTTCTTTAACCATCTAAGGATCCCTATGGCTTCTCCTCAAGACATTACTAAATAATCATCAACTCGTTAATTGCGAAATCTTCCCAAACACAACTTACACTTCACTTCCTTCGACGAACTTAGTTCCACCGGTTCATATGACTTCAAAATCTTGTAGTATGCACTTTAAACTACCAATTACTCTCCTTCATGTCATAAGGACTTCATGTTCACCTTAAGCTTGCGTTAGTCTATTCACGGACAACAACTCCGAAATTCTTCAGCGTGTAACACTCTCCCTGTAGAAACGTTATCCTCGAATGTTAAGTTCTCGGGGATCCTACAAAAATTTCGCCAGAGTTTCCCTTGTAATATGGTAATACCATCCTGTCACAGCAACCCAAATAACATCGTCTCATAGGGCTGCAATAACAACAAAGAAGAAAACATGGTTACACACTACCCAAAAGCATCAAAAGAAAGCATTACATACCTGTGGGCAATAGCATCTCGTCTTGAACCTCTTATGGGGATGGAAATAAATACCGATATTTGGACTCCATATCTTCCTCTGCTTCCCAATTCATCTCTTTTACTTCCGCGTCCTTTTTACCTTCATCAAGCTTACATTTTTTGTTCTTAATTCACAACCCCGAAGCCATTTAAGAGGACAATAAGAACTTCTCATAGAGTCTTTTAACAAACTTCGTAAATCTCTTCAAGATGAAATTTCCAAATTCCAATATTTGATGCTCTCCTATTTCTGCAAGCCTCATACGACCATCTGGATATATCAATTCCAAGTCACCCTAACAGGTCTCTTCACCTTCCTTAAAGGTCTAACATACGTGTTCATAGCATGCCTTAAGAAGTTAGAAAACGAACTCTATCCGCTTATCTATCTCAAAATATAGGGGGGGGGGGGGAGGAGGGGTTACTAGGATGACCTATATTTCCCAGGTCTCTCGAAATGTATCAATCTTCAGGCACCAGTAGAGCACCGAGTACCTTAGCCTGACAATTTCCATAGATAGCTTATACGATTCCTTATAATTGCAACATCCATTTCAGCTTTGGATCCATCCTTGTTCTTGATTAGTGCCACGAAATTGTCTTACACAAATTTACTCGTTATTATCTTCTTCACAACCACCTCTCACCTTCAATTTCTCATTTAGATCCATCTTACTCCATTTACTTTGCGGCGCGGCCTTAATTCTTTTACGTTTTGAATACTCTAAGCTTCAAATTCTTGTATCCTCCATAAACTTTCTCCTACATATTCATACACATTTGTTCCTTTTCATTGTAGGTTGCTACCGTCAAGTATTCGCATGGTTTCAAATAGTTCATTGCCATTTCAATCCTCTTACATTATTGCTAACTCGCATCATATAACAAAGACATTACTAAGTGCAATGAGTATTTTTTTTGCCTTTGAGGCTTCCCCTGTACAATGCTTCCCCAACTGGTATGCGACATTGGAACTTGGCATCCATATAACTAGCTTGTGCTCGCCATTTTAATTGACTTCTCGTCTTAGTCCATTATTCACTTTTCCCTACGAATACGATCTCACACATGCGTGGGTATATCCTCGTTATGAAATCTGTTCGCATGAGCCCTTGTTGTGTGGAAATACCGTTTCATTCTTCTATCTATCTTTACTTGGACAAAAAGCCTTAATATAACGTGATGTATCTTAAGGTTAATACGCTTTTCCATTATACTGTCCTTTAACTCTGTCTCGTAATCTGTTCGTATTGTTACAACTGCCATGTTGGATTCTCCGCCCCTCTTCCATTCTACGGCCCATATCTTGTATCATCTCATTCTTATACCCCCGGCTGCCACATTGCCTTGGAATGTCGAAGACCACTTCTTTGATTGTCTCTTTAGATTACCGTCTAATTGCTACCACTATTAACCATAAGGGAATTGCGCCTTTACCCCAATGTTTCTTTTGTTAATTCTATCAAGACCCATAGATCATCTTGCATATCTATCATTTCCATCGATGTAGCTCATAACTTTCCTATACTCCTATCTGGGTCGTCCACAAACTTGCCCTCTCTTGGCTCACCTATTTTCAATAATCTCTCCCTAGGACCTTTACCGTATAACTCACCGGGGATGCAATCTCATTTGTTGTATCTTGATATACATATAAAGCCAGTCCATTGATCATTCACCATCAAACCTTGTTTTTTCTTTCGTCTTACTTCTCATCCTTTTTCCCAAATAATTGCATTCATAGGACAATAGTTCTATGCATATTTCAGAGTACCATTGAGTTCTCGTAACACTACAACTTAAGGTTCAACATCCATCCTTCTATACTCTTCTCTTATCCGATTCCCACTGCCATAGGAGTATTGTACTCTGTTATCTTAACATATTAATAACGGGGTAACACATGGTCCTTCTAGAATTCTTTAGAGAGATGTTGTGTAAACTCACTTTTCACGCATGAGATATCTTACTCAACAAATGGTTCCATATTCCTCGTCATAATTTAATTAGCCACGCCGCTCTTATAGCATGATTCAAAATTTCAATCACTCCATGACACTTATTAACATTCCTACTTAGTGTTAGAATATCCGCGTGGTTTGATTCTCTTTCCAATCATCATATGTCGGAGTTCTTGCTCTAGTAGACCTTTCTTCTATTTACCTCACTTCTGCCCTTCCTTCTTTGTTTCCAACACGTCTTTCTTTCTTCTCTCCTTTTTTTTTCTACTACACACATCACATATACCGAGCATTCGTCACTTATCGTTCTTTTGTTTCGTTGATCAACCTTATCTTGTTTTCACTTCCCCTCATATCAGTAATAACAAACTCTGGTCTTGTAACCGTTTGAGTAATTTTTTGGATAAATAACCTGAACCACAACACAGAATACAACTGCGGTCATAAGGTCAACCAATTGCCAGGCAAGGAGCTTTTGTGAACACATCTCTTTTGATCCCTTTCCTCGAGGTATCACCGAGGTCAATAAAGACGCTCATAGTGACATGAAAGTTTTCCCTAGCTTAATCATCGGGTGAAGTCTAACTTAATGGTCCGATTCGTTTGTATGTGGCTATACGTATACATTAAGTTCATTTCATAACTCAATCTTCCAAAGCATAAAAGGGCTAGCCGAATTCTTCTAACTTGCAAACTTCTTAACACGAATGCTTATCTCTTTAATTCTCCTTGAGTATATAAACTTCTTTCTACCCAAATCATTTTCCCTTCTCGTACTTCTTATTCTATCTGACCTAATCATCATTCCTTTTAGCTTAATACATACTTTCTACATTTTATCCCGCATTTGACTACTAACGCCTCGTAATCGCTGTTTTTGTCACTTTCTTTTTCTCGCCATAATCCTACCTAAAGTTTCCACAATTTCCCTTAGATTCCTGAAAAAATTTCGGTAGAGTTTCCTCTGTAAATCTAACCATCCCAAACCTGCGCACAGCCCAGAAAACACATCTCATGACTTAGAAGGCCACATATAGAAACACATATGATATACAACCCAACCACACAGGGCTGATTACTATAAAAGAATGTAAAGTAGCAAGGCTTGTCTCATAAGTTGTACCTGAACACCATTTCTAGAATTCCATTTTTTTTCCTTCTAAGAATTATGTCAATAAACTCCCTTCATGGAGTTTTACTTACCCGTAAATCATACTGCTAGCTATCACTGGGTCACCAGCAGGTATAGAAACCTCAAAACGTTTGATTGGCTCCGGTTTCACCCCAATACAATCGGCAACATCAGGAGTAATATATATATGACGAAGTAAACCCCGAATCAATCAATGCATATATATCATAAGAGGATACCGCTAATATACCTGTGACAACATCAGGGGAATACTCAAGATCCCATGGTCCCGCTAGTGCATAAACACGGTGCTGAGGACCACTCGAACCAGATGCTCCCCCTCTACCTCTGCCACGGCCTGCTGATGTTTGTGAGCTTTGCCTCGGATGGCGTATCGATGATGAAGAGCCAACTACTAATCCCATGGGCCGGAGCAACATCTCTACCACGTATCGATCGGGCAGTCCACGCTTGGTACTTGGCCGGGTCGACGCGAGCGTGGCAAACCTTTCGAACTGGCGGCACGGTCCAGAATGTGGCTTATCACACTGAGTACATCGTGGTATAGACAATCTTATCTGGCCGGAATCACCCCTGGTCTGGGAACTAGAGGCTGCAGAGACTTTAAGCGGCCCAACCAGCCGGTCTGTCAACCCTGGTTCCGACGTGGAGCGGGACCGAACGGTGGGTGCTGCATGGGGTGGCGCAGCCGGGCTGCGAACTCGGTCGAATGCGGGCCCCGACTCTTCCTCGAAGCCCACATCACCATGACGCACCTGTGGCGAACGGCGGCTACTAGCGGGTCGACGAGGATGCTTTGTCTCGTCTCGTAGCTGAGAGCGTCTAGTGGAGGAAGCGGGGGTCTTGGAGCTGAAGTTGAGGCTCTCTTTGCTCCTCTAGAGAGTGGGCGAAGTATGAGAGGCCGTAGGGACCTTACTGCGGGACTCGCCCTCCGCCCCGTATCTATAGGTGTGGCTCCCGCTCGGTCTGCCGATCCTTTGTCTTTCCACAACACCTCTTTGTCTGATATACCCATTCGGACGGGTCAAGCGGAGTACAACATATTGGTGATTCCTATTTAATTTAAGGATTATACCTAATTATTTTTAATGGTGAATTAGGACACCTAATATTAACTTAAAATGAAAACTAAACTAACTTCTACTTTTTAAAGGTCTTACTAACCTAATAAACTCTAGGTAAGGGTTCTAAATATCCTAATGGGAAGGTCTTAGGCATCCATTAGAATCCGTTAATTACGATTACCGACCAAACTTAGGTTAATATGAGAAATTATAATAAAATAGTATTTTAATATTTTATAAGTAAAACACACTTTTTAAGTATTTGGATGATTAAATAATGAAATATCAATCTAAGTTTAAAAGAATATAATAAATTTTAGCAAATGACAACCAAAATCGTTTCTTTTTTTATTTTTATTTTTTTATTAAAGAGTTACCAGGATATGAAATTTGATTCAAGACGTTCGAGCTTTAAAATGATCTAGCACTGCCAAAAAATACTGCTTTGATTAATCTTTCGATAAAACTATATCTCTGTATTGATAGTTATTTATGAAGGAAACTTCAGCCAATACTTGCCACATTTTATACTTGATGAAAATCAATTTTTATTAGCTAAAAGAAAATTGTCCAGATTTAAAAGAAATCAGTTAGTAAAATAGACTAAGTCACGTTCTCTTTCCACAAGACCAACGGAGAAACAAAAGATTACTGTAAAACAAAACATGGTTTATTCATCCTAAAAATTTATGTGTATTATGAATGCTACCAGATAGAAAAAGGAAAAAAGGGGTTTTAACTGCTCGCTCTTAACTACCCTTTCTAAATTGATGCCATTCTATGCCTAGTTCTTCTAAAATAAAAAAAATCAGCAAATTACTAACAAATAGCAAGATTGCAAAGAGATAAAGAGGAGGGATTAAGAAAAACAGCAGGAACTCCGTCACTCTCGTTGCATGAGAGAGCGAGGAAGACGGATAATCAGCATAAGATATCGACTTTCATTTCGGCTCTTTTCCTTTTCTGTTCGGACGCATTTAGGAGGGAGCGAGGGAGATAAATGGCGAGGAATGGAGAGGTAATCTGAGACTCCTTCGCGAGGCATCGTTGAGTTTCAAAGTGAAACTCGTCGGCTCCAGTTTCATGTAAACAAAGAAAAGAGAGGAATTAGTATAACTAATTAACCATTCTTAGCGATGTCTAAAAGGAAATAAAAAGTAATCATGAAAGGAATGTGATAGTCCACGAAACTGTTTTAACGTTCAGTTACAACTAGGATTTTATAAGCTTGGTTTATATACCAACTTCATGTAAGTATTTAATAAGTATACAAAGTATACCTCCCTATATACATAAGGTGTATACGGAGTAGTATACCCTGGACTCGCGTATACCGACGCAAAGTAACAACTCGTTACAAGGTAGGAAAGAAAAGTGACCATAGCACGGGGGTCACATATCAAACTATACATATATCATGTACATTGTATTTATTTTATTGACTCATAGAATATTGTGTATACCTTTATTGACATATCTGACAAAGGATGCAGACTCAACAAACTTATAGACTTCCTAGATTTATAAGTTTACCCCCAAAAATTCATACACGGAGCTTTAGAGACAAGATAAACAATCTCCCCTAAAGTACCCTTTTCTCATGTTATCCCTCGAATGGCTTGAGCAGGATATTATTCACTTAATCATGCAAACGTATCCAAAATCACAGGTGACATAATCATGATTATTTAAAATTTAGCTAAATGTATGTATACTTACTCATTTGGACAAAGGAAAAAAAGAGGGGTTTGGGGATGATTTTTGGAGACGCCGGGGGTTAAAAATATTTAGAATTTT
>NC_081349.1:56227773-56240318 GCF_029784015.1 Lycium ferocissimum | reverse complement strand
TGGAAAGTTTGGTTCCTTCCCAACAAATTACCCCAGTTCACTGCCTTAGAGAAAGTTCCACGATGTGCAATGCTACCTGCCAAATCAGCTGCAAAGATCTAAAGTACACATTAGTAATACATGAAAGCATTAACATAGAATTTAGTGTGTTTGTGAAAATGAAAGCGATAAAATTGGTGCAAGTGAAGCAATCAATGGGAAATTATTTCTAGATAAAATTAGCGGGGGTATACAAGTTAGTGCAAGATTATTTAAGATAAAAACTAGTACGGCTGCGAGATTAATGCAAAAAAATATTCGAGATGAGATTAATGTATGTGAGAAATCTGTGCGGTTTATAAAACTTAATATTTCCAATTTTAAGATGCCCAAATAAAATAATTAAGTCCCATTATAAGTTGGACAAACCCAAATAAAATACTTAAGTCCTATTACAAGGTGGACAAACCTAATAACATTACGTCCAATTTTAAGGTGGAAAAACCCAAATAAAATAATAAAGTCTTATTAAAGGCGAACGAGCCTACAATGTCCAATTAAAGGAGGACGAGCCTAAAATGTCCAATTAAAGGCGGACGAGCCTAATATGTCCTATTAAAAGGCAGACAGACCTAAAATATTCAATTAAAGGTGGACGAGCCTAAAATGTCATTATTACACGTGATCACAATACGTTTGCGCACATTCGATGGTCATCACCGAACTTACACTTGTCCTCACATACCGAAGTCTAATACTCTACCGTTGTTGAATCATCGACCCGTTATTGGCTCACCAGTGTCACACACACACCATCATAAAGCCTTGACGAAGCTAAAGTCAAACCGATCATATCATCGAGCAACCCACTATTGTTAAGCCGCAAATGCACTTTGTCACGTCCGAGCAACCCAACGCTGAAACATGGAGACCCTGTAACCCTCTGAATTATCTTCCCATTTCTCACTAACTTTCATAATAAACGAGTCTAATCGTGACTCCACACAACCATCGAGTCTAATCGCGACTTCACACAATCGAAACCTCAGGCCATAATTAGTGACTGAACTGGGTCACGTGTCCGAATCAGAATAACACATCTCGTCAATGGCGTACGCAGGATTTTTTGTAAGCGATGTCGACCTTTAAAGAAGTAAACAAATGAATAAATTGTTTTAATGTCAAGTTAAAGGATATTTAATCATATTAATAAAATATAACACACATAAAAAATATGTAAATCATAGTAATAAAACGTAACTCGCATAAGAAAAGAACTTAGGAAAAAAAAAAGCAACAAATAGCACGCCCTCCCAGAAAGTAGGGGAATAGGTAATTTGCTTTCAAACTTGCAATTTAAGTGACTAAATTACTATGTGAATTGATCCTACAGATAAAAGAGTGAGGCAATTAAATAAAAAATAAATATCAAACAAACACCCAGCCAGGAATCGAACTCACGACCCCAGGACCCTAGTATATACAAGAAAGGCGCTAAACTAACGGACTACACTGATGGTTGTGTTAGTTCATATCACTTATATATTTTATAAAGACTTTCGGGTATGTTATACATATATATTTACTAAAATTTTCGAACGAAGCAGTGTCGGATGACACCCCTCGGCATAAAGTGGGTCCGCCCCTCCATCTCGTACCATACCACAACAAATCATAGATCAACCATTCACGTAAGAATTTAAGGATGAATTTTCATCTTTCGAGGATGATCAAGATAAGAAGGTACAGATACCAATTGAAATCAACTAGATACCAATTTGAATAAAGTCGCATGAGAGAATGAAAGAATTCGAGGTTTCCTAAATGTCTTATAGCCTCTCGCAGATAAGTACGGAGCTCATCGTACTGATCCACAGGACTCTACTAGACATGCTCTTGTATTATATCTTAGGATAACCTAAGGCTCTGCTACCAACTTGTCATGACCCAATCAAGCTAAGTAGCGCGGGCACTTACCTTTCCCACCTTGGTAGGCGAAACCTTATCCCAAATTTCTCAAAGTCATAAATTAACAATTAAACGAGCGAAAGAGATAAGAATACGTGAGTCTGACGATAATCATATAGAAATGTACGGGTTTATTGCGTTAGAAACTAGACTCGACGAACTTCAGTTTAAGCTTTTACTTTGCTTCAAAACTCCTCATCTACTAAAAGATATTCCTTCTCAAAGTTGGGCCAAAATTTGCCCTTCATATTTTCCACAAAATTCAAGGTCTCAATAGCTTATTTCTTCAACTCCATTTGGTCGTGAGACTTTCCCAAGACTTCATATATCACTTTATCCATAAGTATACCTAATAATTACGCCATTCCTTAAACCCGAAAGACGGCTCATCTTGATCATAATTCCACGTACTTGTACTTAAACTTAGCGAACGTTCATCTGGAAGTACGGGGTGTAACATTCTCCCCCCTTTAAAACATTCGTCCTCGAATGTTAAACTCTCAGGGATCTTATGAAAATTTCGGCAGAGCTTTCTCTCATGAATCGCACACTACCCAACTCGCCTTGCGGTAAACCAATAGCACAATGCCACACAGGGCTATAACAATCAGTAATAACAACGGCCCCAATAATATTAACTGGCAATATATATGCATACCTGAAGGCTATGGCGTCTCTATCTGAACCTCATTTGGTAATAGAAACAAATGCGGCTATATGAACCTCATATCTTTGTATACTATCCTTGCCAATATACTCTATATAATAAGAAAGCCCTCGTCAATATCTAGCTCATTGAGTGACGTGCATCGCTCTTTTACCTTTTCTAACCAATCATATCCCTTTTGAAGGAGTCATCGTCAACCTATAAAACAACAAAAGTCAGGATTGAGGATTTACGCCCTATGACTCAGCTCTATAGCACGATTTAAGATACAAAGAAGGGTAACCATCCTGAATGCCCTGCAGCCTTCTGTTATAAGTGTGGCGCACTTCACACCCATAAATAAGACTCTACTGGACACGGCTCGTAGACCAACCCTAGGACGAACTGCTCTGATACCAATTTGTCACACCCCAACCTTGGTAACGCGTGACTGGCACTCGGCACCCTACGGGAACCGAGCTAACCAAACTGTAACTCACATTTTCGATATCTCGAAAGGCAACATAAGACCAAGATACTATAAGCCATAGGGGCACAAGCACAAAAGATAACATACTTACGTCTTTAAACTAATCTCGAGTGCATGTGCCGGTAAGGCTATCCATAATAATGATACAACATAGTATAAGTCGAGATGATTATAAGATGTCTAACTATGCATATCTGTCTCCGAGCCTCTATAGGAATACATGACATAAAGGGGCCGGAACAGGGCCCCGCCATACCCATGCAAATGCATATGCAGCCATGCTGACTCACAGGGCAACTCCGGAGCAAGTGGAGTGCCACGACTGCACGTCGAGCTGGTATCCTTACTGAAAGATCCGTCAAGTTGTATCTCAAGACCTGTGGGCATGAAACGTAGCGCCCCCAGCAAAGGGACGTCAGTACAAGCAATGTATTGAGTATGCAAGGCGGAAAGTGCAACAAAATAGCCATATACTAAAGATGAGAAGAATAAGAATTAACCTGGCATGTCTGAGCTACCGATGGAAATCTAGCATATATATACATACCTCTTCATCTTCTTGTAATCTTTACTAGGTCTGTATACCCTACCATAGTCCGGTTACCTTATCATCAAACGTTATACCGAACATGTGTTGCGGTGTGCAACCCGATCCATACTACTCTTGCTTAACCATATCTATGTACAAGATCGTGCCTCTATCTTACTAATCATCCTATACTAATCGCCCAACCGATCGTTGGTAATCGCCCGACCGATGCAGCCCCGTAGTAATAGCGCCGTCCGATTATCGCCCGACGGCAGAGCGCAATGCCCGACCGATCGATCAAGAATAGCCCTCGACCCCTACGCACGGTGGTAACTACCCGACCGGTCGCGGATCGTAGACCCGATGGTAAATACATACATACATACATACGTACATGCGCCAACCGCCGTTCGGTGGTAACATCCGTGGTGGTAGACCGAGTGGTAATTATAATCAACATCATAACTAAACATCTACAAGTAATCTCTATGCACTTCTCATGGTCTTCGCTTAACCCGTAGTGTCTACATAATCATATAAGCCTTATAAGCACATATCTGGCCATTAGTACTTCTTCCCACTTGACTAGGCTATAACCAGATACTAAGATACAACATGAACCTCTCCTCAAACATTAAATACCTCATTAGGGACCCTCTACTAGAACTCTATTCATGTCCCACAAAACATTCCTTAAGATATATTCCTAAACTCATTGGATTGTTATTACTATGGAACTATCGTCATCGCTATATCTCACATTGAAGGAACAAATATCATAAGGTGAGATCAACATCAATGAATAACACCAATAGCCATGGAACAAGCTCAAGGATATCACAAGAACTTCGGGAATTGTAAGCTTTGGTACTTTTAGAAACGAGTTTATTGAAGATGTCATTTATAGGTTCACACCAAAGGAATCATGCCTTATGAAAGAAAGGTTTAGCCTTAACATACTTGGAATCTTGGTCCTTGCCCTTCCCACTTATCTCCTGACTTGTAATCTACATATAAAATCGTTCATACTATTATTAGGCTCACCATCATACACTTGTCTTAAGCCTTTAATTAAAATCCCTTTAGAATCTGCCGAAATTCGGGCAGCATCTCCCCTGTTTATATGCCTTACTCGAAATCTCAATTCAGCAACCAACAACAACAACAACAACAACAATACTAACATAAACAACAATATTATCAACACCAAAATATTCCATAAACATCTCACATGATGTTTTATCTAATTTCTCGACCCATAAATTCATTATATGCTCATTTAGTAACTTTTCCTCTGTAGATAAGCTTAAATCAATACTAATATGGAAAGATTCATACCTTTCACCCGCTAGAATTGCAATATCTTCGATTATCACCTTTAATCCAAGTCAAGTTTCACCGCAATACGATAGTATTATCACAACTACGCGCTGTCCAACCCTAAATCCGGAGACTATACTTAATTCGCGTTAAAATCTAGTGGATAGAAGTTGGGAGAATTTTCTAGAAGGTTTGGAAATATTTTGAGAATTTTGGCTGAAAAATGAGGTTTTGGATCAGATTTGGTCCTTAAATAGTGGGTCAAATTCGGTCGGTCACCGGTATTGTAGAAGATTCTTGTAGCCGGCCATCGTTGTGCGACCCGATTCTTGTAGCACGGTGTTTCGCTCCGTCAGGCTAAATTGCAACGTCCATAATTCTCTACTCCGATGTCGTATCGATGAGCGGTTTATTGCGTTGGAAACTAGACTCGACGAACTTCATATTAGGCTTTTACTTTTCTTCAAACTCCTCATCTACTAAAAGATATTCCTTCTCAAAGTTGGATAAAAATTTGCCCTTCATATTTTCCACAAAATTCAAGGTTTCAATAGCTTATTTCTTCAACTCCATTTGGTCGTGAGACTTCCCAGTACTCCTCATATATCACTTTATCCATAAGTATACCTAATAATTATGCCATTCCTTAAACCCGAAAGACGGCTCATCTTGATCATAATTCCACGTACTTGTACTTAAACTTAGCGAACGTTCATCTGAAGTACGGGGTGTAACATTCTCCCACCCTTTAAAACATTCATCCTCGAATGTTAAACTCTTAGGGATCTTAAGAAAATTTCGGCAGACCTTTCTCTATAACTACAATACTACCAACCTGCCTCGCGGTAAACCAACAGCACAATGCCACACATGGCTATAACAATCAGTAATAACAACTGCCCCAATAATATTAACTAGCAATATATATGCATACCACGAAGGCCATAATCTCTATCTGAACCTCATTTGGTAATAGAAACAAATGCGGCTATATGAACCTCATATCTTTGTATACTATCCTTGCCAATATACTCTATATAATAAGGAAGCCCTCGTCAATATCTATCTCATGAGTGACGTGCATCGCTCTTTTACCTTTTCTAACCAATCATATCCCTTCTGAAGGAGTCATCGTTAACCTATAAAACAACAGAAGTCGAGATTGAGGATTTACGCCCTATGACTCAGCTCTATAGCACGATTTAAGATACAAAGAAGGGTAACCATCCTGAATGCCCTGCAGCCTCCTGTTTATAAGTGTGGCGCGCTTCACACCCATAAAAAAGACTCTACTGGACACGGCTCGTAGACCAATCCTAGGACGAACTGCTCTAATACCAATTTGTCACACCCCAACCTTGGTAACGCGTGACTGGCACTCGGCACCCTACGGGAATCGAGCGAACCGAACTGTAACTCACGTTTTCTGTATCTCAAAAGGCAACATAAGACCAAGATACTATAAGCCATGTGGGTACAAGCACAAAAGATAACATACTTACGTCTTCAAACTAATCTCGAGTGCATGTGCCGGTAAGGCTATCCATAATAATGATACAACATAGTATAACTCGAGATGATTATAAGATGTCTAACTGTGCATATCTGTATACGAGCCTCTATAGGAATACATGACATAAAGTGGCCAGAACAGGGCCCCGCCATACCCATGCAAATATATATGTAGCCATGCTGACTCACAGAGCAACTCCGGAGCAAATGGAGTGCCACGACTCTGCCTGCTGAGCTGGTATCCTTACTAAAAGATCCGTCAAGCTGTATCTCAAGACACAGGGCATAAAAACGCGGACCCCAGCAAAGGGACGTCAGTACGAGCAATGTACTGAGTATGCAAGGCGGAAAGTGCAACAAAATAGCCATATACTAAAGATGAGAAGAATAAGAATTAACCTGGCATTTCTGAGCTACCGATGGAAATCTAGCATATATATACATACCTCTTCATCTTCTTGTAATCTTTACTAGGTCTGTATACCCTACCATAGTCCTGGTTACCTTATCATCAAACGTTATCTGAACATGTGTTGCGGCGTGCAACCCGATCCATATACATATATATATTATATATATATCTATGTGTGTGTGTATGTGCCTCTATCTTACTAATCATCCTATACTAACTGCCCAACTGATCAGTGGTAACTGCCCGACCGACTGCACTCCGTAGTAATAATCGCCCGTCCGATTATCGCCCGACGATAGAGCGCAATCGCCCGACCGATCGGCGGTAATCGCCCGACCGGCCACAAGCACGGTGGTAATCGCCCGTCCGACCGGGCGCCGGATCCGATGGTAAATATATACATACATACATAATACGTACCAACCGCCGTAGCCGGTGGTAACATCTGCCCGACTAGTGGTAGACTAGTGGTAATTATAATCAACATCATAACTAAACATCTACAAGTAATCTCTATGCACTTCTCATGGTCTTCGCTTAACCCGTAGTGTCTACATAATCATATAAGCCTTATAAGCACATCTCTGGCCATTAGTACTTCTTCCCACTTGACTAGGCTATAACCAAATACTAAGATACAACATGAACCTCTCTTCGAACATTAAATACCTCATTAGGGACCCTCTACTAGCACTCTATTCATGTCCTACAAAACATTTCTTAAGACGCATTCCTAAACTCATTGGACTGTTATTACTATGGAACTATCGTCATTGCTATATCTCACCTTGAAGGAACAAATATCATAAGGTGAGATCAACATCAATGAATAACACCAATAGCCATGAAACAAGCTCAAAGATATCACAAGAACGTCGGGAATTGTAAGCTTTGGTACTTTTAGAAACGAGTTTATTGAAGATGTCATATATAGGTTCACACCAAAGGAATCATGCCTTAAGAAAGAAAGGTTTAGCCTTAACATACCTGGAATCTTGGTCCTTGCCCTTCCCACTTATCTCCTGACTTGTAATCTACATATAAAATCGTTCATACTATTATTAGGCTCACCATCATACACTTGTCTTAAGCCTTTAATTAAAATCCCTTTAGAATCTGCCGAAATTCGGGCAGCATCTCCCCTGTTTATATGCCTTACTCGAAATCTCAATTGAGCAACCAAAAACAACAACAACAATACCAACATCAACAATAAATATTATCAACACCAAAATATTTCATAAACATCTCACACGATGTTTTATCCAATTTCTCGACCCATAAATTCATTATATGCTCATTTAGTAACTTTTCCTTTGTAGATAAGCTTAAATCAATACTAATAAGCAAAGATTCATACCTTTCACCCGCTAGAATTGCAATATCTTCGATTATCACCTTGAATCCAAGTCAAGTTTCACCGCAATACGATAGCATAGTCACAGCTACGCGCTGTCCAGCCTTAGATCCAGAGACTATACTTAATTGGCGTTAAAATCTAGTGGATAGAAGTTGGGAGAATTTTCTAGAAGGTTCGGTAAATATTTGGAGAATTCTTGGCTGAAAAATGAGGTTTTGGATCAGATTTGGTCCTTAAATAGTGGGTCAAATCGGTTCGGGTCGGGTCAAAGATCTTTGTAGAAGTCGGATTATAGCGATTCATCGCCCGGTATCGTAGCGCGTTTCTCGCTCCGTCAGCCTAAATTGCAACGTCCATAATTCTCTACTCCGATGTCGTATCGATGAGCGGTTTATTGCGTTGTAAACTAGACTCGACGAACTTCATTTTAGGCTTTTACTTTGCTTCAAACTCCTCATCTACTAAAAGATATTCCTTCTCAAAGTTGGACCAAAATTTGCCCTTCATATTTTCCACAAAATTCAAGGTCTCAATAGCTTATTTCTTCAACTCCATTTGGTCGTGATACTTCCCAGACTACCCTCATATATCACTTTATCCATAAGTATACCTAATAATTACGCCATTCCTTAAACCCAAAAGACGGCTCATCTTGATCATAATTCCACGTACTTGTACTTAAACTTAGCGAATGTTCATCTAGAAGTACGGGGTGTAACATTCTCCCCCCCCCCCTTTAAAACATTCGTCCTCGAATGTTAAACTCTCAGGGATCTTATGAAAATATGGCAGAGCTTTCTCTCAGAACTGCAATACTACCAACCTGCCTCGCGGTAAACCAACAGCACAATGACATACATGGCTATAACAATCAGTAATAACAACGGCCCCAATAATATTAACTGGCAATATATATGCATACCTGAAGGCCATGGCGTCTCTATCTGAACCTCATTTGGTAATAGAAACAAATGCGGCTATATGAACCTCATATCTTTGTATACTATCCTTGCCAATATACTCTATATAATAAGGAAGCCCTCATTAATATCTAGCTCGTTGAGTGACGTGCATCGCTCTTTTACCTTTTATAACCAATCATATCCCTTCAGAAGGAGTCATCGTCAACCTATAAAACAACAGAAGTCGGGATTGAGGATTTTCGCCCTATGACTCAGCTCTATAGCACGATTTAAGATACTAAGAAGGGTAACCATCCTGAATGCCCTGCAGCCTCCTGTTTATAAGTGTGGCGCACTTCACACCCATAAGCAAGACTCTACTGGACACGGCTCGTAGACCAACCCTAGAACGAAGCCGTTTCTACGATACCAATTTGTCACACCCCAACCTTGGTAACGCGTGACTGGCACTCGGCACCCTACGGGAATCGAGCGAACCGAACTGTAACTCACGTTTTCTGTATCTCAAAAGGCAACATAAGACTAAGATACTATAAGCCATAGGGCTACAAGCACAAAAGATAACATACTTACGTCTTCAAACTAATCTCGAGTGCATGTGCCGGTAAGGCTATCCATAATAATGATACAACATAGTATAACTCGAGATGATTATAAGATGTCTAAGCGTGCATATACGTATACGAGCCTCTATAGGAATACATGACATAAAGTGGCCGAACGGGGCCCCGCCATACCCATGCAAATATATATGTAGCCGTGCGACTCGCGAGCAACTCCGAGCAAATGGAGTGCCACGACTCGCCCGCCGAGTCGGTATCCTTACTAAAAGATCCGTCAAGCTGTATCTCAAGACACTGCGGGCATGAAACGCACCCCCGCCGGAAGGGACGTTAGTACGAGCAATGTACTAAGTATGCAAGGCAGAAAGTGCAACAAAATAGCCATATACTAAAAATGAGAAGAAAAAGAATTAACATGGCGTTTCTGAGCTACCGATGGAAATCTAGCATATATATACATACCTCTTCATCTTCTTGTAATCTTTACTAGGTCTGTATACCCTACCATAGTCCTGGTTACCTTATCATCAAACGTTATCTGAACATGTGTTGCGGCGTGCAATATATATATATATATATATATATCTCTCTCATGCTTAACCATATCTATGTACAATACTATGCCTCTATCTTACTAATCATCCTATACTAACGCCAACCGATCGGTGGTAATCGCCCGACCGATTGCGGCTTCCCGTAGTAATAATCGCCGTCCGATTATCGCCCGACGATGAGCGCAACTCGCCCGACCGATCGCCGTAATCGCCGACCGGCACAAGACGTGGTAATCGCCCGACCGGCTGCCGATCCGGTGGTATAATACATACATACATACAACTGTCCAACCGGCCGTAGCCCGGTGGTAACATCTGCCCGACTAGTGGTAGACTAGTGGTAATTATAATCAACAGCATAACTAAACATCTACAAGTAATCTCTATGCACTTCTCATGGTCTTCGCTTAACCCGTAGTGTCTGCATAATCACATAAGCCTTATAAGCACATCTCTGGCCATTAGTACTTCTTCACACATCACTAGGCTATAACCACATGCTAAGATACAACATGAACCTCTCCTCGAACATTAAATACCTTATTAGGGACCCTCTACTAGTACTCTATTCATGTCCCACAAAACATTCCTTAAGACGCATTCCTAAACTCATTGGATTGTTATTACTATGGAACTATCGTCATCGCTATATCTCACCGTGAAGGAACAAATATCATTAGGTGAGATCAACATCAATGAATAACACCAATAGCCATGAAACAAGCTCAAGGATATCACAAGAACGTCGGGAATTGTAAGCTTTGGTACTTTTAGAAACGAGTTTATTGAAGATGTCATATATAGGTTCACACCAAAGGAATCATGCCTTAAGAAAGAAAGGTTTAGCCTTAACATAACTGGAATCTTGGTCCTTGCCCTTCCCACTTATCTCCTGACTTATAATCTACATATAAAATCGATCATACTATTATTAGGCTCACCATCATACACTTGTCTTAAGCCTTTAATTAAAATCCCTTTAGAATCTGTCGAAATTTTAAAGATCTCCCCTGTTTATATGCCATACTCGAAATCTCAATTCAGCAACCAACAACAACAACAACAATACAAACATCAACAACAATATTATCGACACCAAAATATTCCATAAACATCTCACACGATGTTTTATCCAATTTCTCGACCCATAAATTCATTATATGCTGATTTAGTAACTTTCCTCTGTAGATAAGCTTAAATCAATACTAATAAGGAAAGATTCACACCTTTCACCCGCTAGAATTGCAATATCTTCGATTATCACCTTGAACCCAAGTCAAGTTTCACCGCAATATGATAGTATTATCACAACTACGCGCTGTCCAACCCTAAATCCGGAGACTATACTTAATTCGCGTTAAAATCTAGTGGATAGAAGTTGGGAGAATTTTCTAGAAGGTTCGGGAAATATTTGGAGAATTCTTGGCTGAAAAATGAGGTTTTGGATCAGATTTGGTCCTTAAATAGTGGGTCAAATTCGGGTCGGGTCACTGTAGCAAGTCGGCTCTGTAGCAGTTACTGTAGCAGCCCCGTTACTGTAGCAGTATTTCTGCTCCGTCAGGCTAAATTGCAACGTCCATAATTCTCTACTCCGATGTCGTATCGATGAGCGGTTTATTGCGTTGGAAACTAGACTCGACGAACTTTATTTTAGGCTTTTACTTTGCTTCAAAACTCCTCATCTACTAAAAGATATTCCTTCTCAAAGTTGGACCAAAATTTGCCCTTCATATTTTCCACAAAATTCAAGGTCTCAATAGCTTATTTCTTCAACTCCATTTGGTCGTGAGACTTCCCAGTACTCCTCATATATCACTTTATCCATAAGTATACCTAATAATTACGCCATTCCTTAAACCCGAAAGACGGCTCATCTTGATCATAATTCCACGTACTTGTACTTAAACTTAGCGAACGTTCATCTGGAAGTACGGGGTGTAACATTCTCCCCCCTTTAAAACATTCATCCTCGAATGTTAAACTCTCAGGGATCTTATGAAAATTTCGGCAGCGCTTTCTCTGCAACTGCAATACTACCAACCTGCCTAGCGGTAAACTAACAGCACAATGCCATACAGGGCTATAACAATCAGTAATAACAACGGCCCCAATAATATTAACTGGCAATATATATGCATACCTGAAGGCCGTGGCGTCTCTAACTGAACCTCATTTGGTAATAGAATCAAATGCGGCTATATGAACCTCATATCTTTGTATACTATCCATGCCAATATCCAGGAAGCCCTCATTAATATCTAGCTCGTTCGAGTGACGTGCATCGCTCTT
>NC_081349.1:56196214-56227673 GCF_029784015.1 Lycium ferocissimum | reverse complement strand
TATAATAGTGTGTATATCTTGTTATCGGTTAAATTAGCTAGATTAAGTCAACCATTACTTTCAGTTGTATATATACACATTTCAAGTATTTCGATAGTTCAAAACTTGTACTGATAGGAAGAATCAAATGATCTAACAAGACGGGATCTCTAATATGATAGTGAATATATGTCTTATTAGCTAACGATCTAACAAGACGAGTTTCCTACTCTAATTGATTAATATGATTTGTCTGAAAGCTATATAATCTTAATCGTTAATTAATTAATTATATTTCAAGTATTTCGATGGCTCAATATTAATTGGTGGTTATAATCAAATATACTATAACAATACAAGTCTTTGAGTAATTCTAGTTAACATTAACTAATATAAATTAAATTTTCTTAAATTCTCTAATTCTTGATTTAGTTAACTAAAATTCTCGATTATTCTTCATTGTCGTTTTTCTAAATATGTGTCACAACATAGCATATAGTGGAGAACAAAAAGGTCAATTTTATTCCGTACAATTAATAAATTTATCATAAATATAATTGGTGGTTATAATCAAATATATTATAACAATACAAGTCTTTGAATAATTCTAGTTAACTTTAACTAATGTAAATTAAACTTTCTTAAATTCTCTAATTCTTGATTTAGTTATCTAAAATTCTCGATTATTCTTCATTGTCATTTTTCTAAATATGTGTCATAACATAGCATATAGTGGAGAACAAAAGGGTCAATTTTATTCCGTACAATTATAAGTTTATCATAAATATAAATTAATTTGTCAAAAAATTAACATGCTAATTCCTCTTTTCTATGAGAAAGAAAATATTCATAAATAGCATAATTAGGTAAATTAATAAAATTTGTTTACTTAGAGCATATACTTATTTGTAATATATGTGAAGTTTATGTAAATGAAAAATGTGCCTTCAAAGCATAGCATATATAATTATTTTTAATTTACAACTAAATAATTGTTTATTGTTTAGATTAAAACTCTAACTATTATTGGTACAATTAAAACTCTAATTTTAATTTTTACCAACTTAAACATCTTGAAGAGATAGTATATACTCCCTTCACTTCCCACTTCTACCCCATCTGAAAAATCTCTCCATATCCCTCAAAACTCCTACCCCCAATTCACTTCTATTTCAAATAAAACTCTCCCAATGCCCTACTCTTCCTATTTAGCATTAACAAAGCCTCCCCATTCACTCACATCCTCTCACTCACAAGAAGAAGAAGGAGAAGAACAACCAATACAAGAAAAAAAAAAATCCATCTCCATCTATTCGTTTGAAACTTCAAAAATTCAAGGTAAAATTCGCTTCCCCCTTGCTCCCTAGTTTAATAATAACCTTGCATTTAGAAATAACAACCTAGGGGTTGGAATTTTGTAGTACAAAGTTGGGGTTTTTTGATTTTGGGTTGATGCACCACTAGGATGAATTTTTGGAGTAGTCTGAGCTAGTTAATCGTTAGGATAGCCTTCCCCTTGAACACAACGTGATTATAGCACAGATTTAAGCCGCAAAACTTGAACATAGTAAAGAAAAATTCTTGGAATAGATTTTGGAGTTTTCTCAAAATTTGGGCTAGTTTGTTGTTAGAATAGCACCCCAATGGGGTTTAAACTTCATGCACACTGATTTCCTGCCCGATCTGTGCTTCAAAACAAGTTTTTAATCCAAAAAGTAGGGTTTGAAATCTAAAAAAATGAGGGTTCTGCTGGGGAAAACGATGCCGCTACAGCGGTTGACTGACCGCTGCAGCGTTGCCGCTGTTGACCACTATGGCGGTCATCAAGATTCTGAGGGAGACCGCTGTGGCGGTCTGTGGTCCGCCATTGCGGTACCGCCATGGCGGTCCAAAGTGCCGCCTTCTGGCGGCCTGCAGAACTTTGTAGGTTGTGCGATTTCTTTTAGGACAGTTCTTTACCAAGTTTTTTCACGTTGATTCTTGCTAAAATGATATGCAACTGATAAGACACGAGAATTAACACACTTCTAATTCCTTTGCAGGCATAATGGCTGAAAATCAAGAACAAGTACCTCAAGTACAAGGAGCGGTACCCCAAAATGAGGAGGTGCCCGTTTATGGAAAACTCCCCACTCGCCAAAGCAAACGGCTACACTTGAACCAGAGGTCTATTCCTCTACTATTGGAGCGGGGATTTGATATGACAAATGTGGAAAGGCGGGCTCCTGATTTCTGGAACAGGTTGGTAGCGACAAAGTGGATTCGTTTGGTCCGAAACCTTGGTGATTGCAATGATTCATGGGTAGGGGAATTCTATGCCACATTGCCTTCTGTTGACTGGGATGCTCCCAGCCCGGTGATCATAGTGAGGGGCACTCCGGTGAAAGTGGGGTCAAGGGCTATCAATCGGATCAACCGATTGGATAATCATCCGGAGGAGCCCTATGCGGAGAAGGCAGCGGAGAAGGACCTTATGTGGTTGGCCTCCAAATTGATACAGGCGGATGATATAGAGAAGACTCCTTGGGCTCAGGGTAGGGAGGCAATATACGGTGATCGTTTTGCTACTGAAGCCAAGAGATAGTTGCACATTGTCAGTCGTCGTGTCCGCCCTTCATCAAACACCCATGATGTGACCTATGCCCGTGCCCTTGTTATTGCTTGCATTCTTGCCAACATACCTATAAATGTGGGGGTGCAGGTCATTGCGGAGTGGAAGGAGTTCGCGGATAGAGGTGGGGGAAGCTTGATGTTCCCTTCTCTGATCACTTTCTTATGCCAGAGGGCTAAGGTTCCAGAGGAGGATGATGATGATTGGGTCCAGCCTGATCCCCCTTTCCATCCATTGCGGGTGAAGGGTTTTAGGACCGCGATTGTCAGTCGGAAGAGGACAAAGGTGGACGATGCAGGCGAGGGGGGGAGCGGAGCTGGGGCTAACACTTGAGCTAGGGATGGTACTGGGACTGAGGCTCCCCGTATCCAAGGCCCCTTTGAGCGCATAGATTCATGCTTTGACGAGATAGTGGCCATATCCCAGACGATGTCCAAGCTTTCTGGTGGGTCCAGCTCATCAGGTGCTGCTGCTAGCTACCCTACATAAGAGGAGATGAAGGGGTATTTTGATACCCAGAAGAAGATGGTGGATTCACTCACCAACCTCCAGATTACATATACCACACTGGCTAAAAACCACAGTGAGCTTCGTCGTGACTTTGACAGGGAGAGGATGAAGAACAGGTCATGTGACAAGCTTATTATCAGGTCTTGGAGGGTTACCAAAGAAGTGTGGGGTAACATGTATTATGCCGATGCCAGTGGAGGACGATGATGACTCTGAGCAGTACTCCTTCGAGAGTGTGCCCCAAGAGGATGGTGACCAGAGTGGATTTGATAATGTTGGTGGTGGCAGCTCGGATTATGATGGTGCGACTAGCATCTTTGTCGGCTTAGATATTCCCCTTTCCCCCTTCTCATTATGCTTGGTTGCCCTTGTAGGGCCTTTTATTTCCAGACAATCTTTTTATTTGGTTTGCCTTGTTGGCTTGGATGTTTTTGGAAACAATTTTTGTTGGTTGTGGTTAGCCTTGTTTGGGCTTAATATGCAGATATCTTGTTTGAATGTTGGACTATTTGGTTTCCTGTTTTGGTAATAGTAGTTGGGATTGCAGTAGTGACTTTAGTGGTCCTTGCCCTTGTCGAGCTTGTTTTTATATAACTGATGTTTTGGAATGCTGTTGCTTTTATCAGGTCTGTCAAATAGCGAAAACAGGGGAAACAAGTTGGAAACAGGGGAATTCAGCCTCTGATCTTCAGGCATGCAGCACCTGCGGCCTCTCAGACTGCTATAGCGGTCCCGCTTCGGTGGAGATGGGACCGCCACGACAGTCATGAGGTACATTGGGTATACCGCTACAGCGGTAGATGAGATGCTACAGCGGTGCCGTCACGGCGGGCCGAGGACCTTGTGGCGATCTGCCGGAATAGTAAGATCCAACATTTTTTGACAATTTGCACTCTCGGAATAACCAATTCGGAACAACGACGTATCTCTCTTTCCTCTATAGATACCTATTGGAATCGTTGACATACCAATTAGGCACACCGAGATACCAATTAGACCGAAATAACACGATTCGAAAGAAAGAAGGGAAATTTCTTAAATGCCCTATAGCCTCCCGTGGATGGGCACGGACATCTACGTACCATTCCACGAGACTCTACTAGACATTGCTCTTGTACTCGTGAGACTGGTAACTTAGGCTCTGATACCAACTTGTCACGACCCAATTTAGGATCGCGCGGGCATCTACCCTTCCCTCATCGGTAGGCGAACCCTCGATTTAATAATACTTTGATCAATAAAGACAATTTGACAAATCAGATAATTAAGTACAATCAATAGCGGAATTCAATTCATTCAATAACTCAAGATTGAAGGCGTTTACAACAGTTAAATGATTATAGACTTATTCCGACTTCCCACGACCTGGTCTAGACTAGTACAAGAGAGACTAATTATCCCGACTACTATAAAATTCTATGACTCAACCTCCATCCCGGAATGAAGTTGGAGGAGGCCTTCAAGATAGACACTGCACATTTTCGGACATGTCGCAATCAACAACCTGAAAACACTCTACACCCTAAAAAGGGTGTAGCAAGAGCAGTATCAGTACAATTAACGCGTACTGAGTAAGTATCATTGGCCGAAAATGGTTAGAAACACATATCAGTAAAACAATTCACAAATAAGCAGGATAAACAACTAGATCAAAACTATACATCTATTTACCGCATACTATAATATCAAGGTTCTTATCCTACATCCTTTCATAGGCCAAACATATCACCGATCCTAAGAATAATTCTAAAAGATAAATCTACATGTATAAGGCAATCCAAATGTAATCAAGTACATGTCATCGCCTAAGTAGCACATCTAATCCCAATTATACCAAGTCTCGATAGGTGCAATCCGAATCCAACATTACAAGCACAACACCAAATCATCTCAATATAAACTGCTATGCAATGTGCAATAATGTATGTATGCAATGCAATGCCATGCAAACGTTGTGTGCACATGTACTCCGGATGGAAATATCGACGCCTCAGTAGCACAACCCAAGGTAACTCGCGAAGTCTAAGTGCCACCCGTCTCGGATCTTTGCCCAATAGACAGACGGGACCCCAGATCTTTGCCCACGGGGGGTTCTCAATGGCACCACCCTGGGTTACCTGCGGAGTCCATGCACTCACTCAATTGATGATTTCAGAACGAACATCGGATATCGGACTCTCACGTCACTCAAGTAAAAATCGAGCCCAGCTCATCACAGTATTTCATCAAGTATCATCAGTATTTAAACAATGTATATCATGAAGAATGAGAGTGCGTGCAATGTATGAATCCACATCAATAATCATGCTCAATATCACAAGTACCAACAATGAGTATGCCGATAATATATCCGAATCACAAGTACCAGCGGTGGGTACGCCAACAACATCGAAATTAAGATGAGAAAACAGAATCCAGTGTCCACTAGCAATACATGGCATCAAGCCCACACAATAGAATAATCAATTCACAGTACGAAGCTACCACTTTCTCTATCAAACATTCCTACATGATTGATCATCTTCTACTTGCAAGACATAACTACTACCAGTCTAGAATTAGATTTGCTATCGTTGATGTATTTTGTCCTTCCGATTATCAACTAGATTCGCTATTAATAACATAACCCTAATTAATCGATATTATGGAATTCCTCATCGTGAGACATAGAAAATTAGTACCACCCACTACTTTCAAGTCACATAAACCCACCGATACTCACGAAAACCAAATTAAGAATCCTAAAGAATCTACAGGCGACAAGCCCGAACATACAATCACACAACAATACTATCCTATGATTCCATCCCAGTCCTCCAATTCCTACGCATGCATTCTTCATTCCTTCTAATACGTGAATATGAGAAACTAACTAGAGTCTACCAGAAGAAAAGCCATAACCTACCTCATGGTCGAGCGGGTGCCACTAACATCTATTGATTCTTCAACTCGATCACTATATCGTAATCCGCACGAAAGAGCTTGGAGACAAACATGAGGCCCAAGAATAGAAATTACCATTAGAATCCTCATAAGAGATTTCGGATTAATAGGGAAGGTTTGGGATCTTAACCCACTTCTAGATTCCATCTACAACAACACTAGGTGATTTACCAATTTTTAAGCTTATATTGAGAAAGATCCATTTTCAAGATCCATGGAAGAACTCATTTTTAACGAGAAAGAAGGTAGGAATCTAGGTTATTAACTCATTTAGGTGAAGAATATGGAAGATTGCTTAATGGAATCCATGTGAAGGATAAGCTAACCCAACATTCCTCCTACTCTAGGGATTTGGAAATTTGGTGGTTTTCTAGGTGAAGACCTTTAGGAGTAATTTACTAGGCGTAAGAAGAATTTGAAGGTATTAGAAGGATTATCATGACCAACAATCTGATTATTTTGACTTCCCAAAGGGCCTGCGCGGCTGGAATTTAGGGTTGGGAGAAAAATGGGACCAATTTTCGAAATAAGGTCTTAAATAGGTAATTCATTGTACGTGACCGCCCCAGCAGCATATTCATCGCTTTAGCGGCACAGCTAGGGCGGCTAAGTGGCCACTATGGCGGTCCACTAGCCCAATGCTCTAACCGCCATGGTGGTTCTTCAACCGCTACAGCGTAACCGCTGTAGCGCCTTTTCTGCCACTGTGGCGGCCCAACTAGGCCTAGTGGCCCACATTTCAAATTCTCATGTGCTGCGTACAACAATTTTTAAATAACTTAGAGACTTGCAGAATATAACTGAACGAAGACATTTTTAAGGTGTCAGAGTTGCGAGTTTACTCGAATTTCACAGTAACGACGAAACGGGTCGTTACATTGAAGAGCTAAGTTTTTCACTCAAATCTTGTTTATCAAGTATTTTAAATAGCCAAGATGCAAGTTTTAATATGCTAAAGTATCCCAATGTGTCATTGTTTGTGTGTTTAAATCTGAAGTCTGCATGTTGTTTAACAGTATACCTCATTCACTGCATCCTTAGATTAATTTGAGCCTTGGCTTTTGGATTCATAAGAATTAACAAATGGTTATGTTTTGTCAAAGTTAGTATCCAGGAGAAGTTCCAAATTTTCCATCCCAACTCTTGCATGTATTTAGTGAAATTATTTCTGCAGTGCCTTATTTTTTATTGACCATATCTCCTGCCTTCCTTAACGTAGCATTTCTGGTTTCTTTTGGTAAACTGAGAATGAATAACAGGCTCTCTTTGATCAAAAATTTATCTTTAAAGCTCGAATGATTTTTTTTTTTATTTTTTTTTACTGGTAACTTTCTTCTCCTTTTTCATTGATATTCCTTCTTTGCACCATCTAATGAATCTACAAGGTTTAATATATGCAGTGAGTTTACTTCACTAATGCATGAATTTCATATGCTTTCCCGAACATCTTTCAGGTTTCTTTCTTTTTGATGCATTTTGAGCCATTAAGTGCTTGATCTTCGAGTTTGGTAATTTGGTTTTTACTTCTTGATGATTAGTTATTAAACAACTTTATGAGAAAGTAATTAGTAACAACACTCAGTTGATTGATTATGATTAAAGGTCAAATTACTAATTTTTCTCTTATATTTTGTGCATGTGACTACACCTTCGGAGTCCATTGGACTGCCTCCTTTATTCTGAGTTGAGCCTGCGTAACAGGCCCGCCATAAAATCCTTGCATTTCTTGAGTCCGGACAGCAGCAATAGTAGTCCAGCAAATCCAGTAGCAGCAGCCGCCTTTGAATTAAAAAAAATAATCTTGGGCGGTAGTCCGAGAGAATCTAGGACAGGAATTTTTCTTTAGACTCTCTTGGACTAAGCCTGAGTACGCATAGCAATGGTTTGGCGTGAGGCCTGATCTTTTCTGTCGAACTCTTTCTTTTACTCATGCCTACGCATATTTCTTTGTACTAACATTTGTTTACTAACTTAAATGAATAAATTCCAGCAGAGATTTGAATACGAGCTTGTCAATTCAATGTTTCTATCTTTCTTTTCTCAAAAAAAAAAAAAAAGCTTTTTGTTAAATTAGTTTTAAAGAAAACGTTGCTGAAATTTCAAATGAGAAGTTTCCGAAAGGGTTTTCCTTTAAAACATCAGTCCATTTAACTTTGCTCAAGAATGCCGTTTTCGCATGTGCAAATCCATCATTTTCTTAAATTCCAAAAACAGTAGCGTAATTCCTGTTTTTGTTAAACAAGATTAAAAGTGATCCTTTGGCCTTTCAAGTTCACTTTAGGCTCGTTATAAAACTTGTTTAAAATTTCATTTCTATATTTTAAGACAATTTTATGTCTTTAGATTATAACTTGATTAGTTTTGGATTTTGGAGCATAGTTAATGATTTTTCATTTTTTAACAAGTAAATAATAAGTCTAAAAAAATTGTATCTGTCTACTTTTCAAGTTGAATTTAATTCAAAGTTGTAACCCGGATAAAAAGATTAAACTTTAAAACCTTACTTAAAATATTTGAATATTTGACTCATTTCACAAAGTGGAAATAATACAAATAGTTAAGTTTTAAGTAAAGTTTATGATTCCATTTTACTCGTTCTTAAATATTTTTTTAAAAGTGAATATGAATAACTAGTTAACTAATTTTTCCTTAATTCTCCTACTTTCTTTAAAAAGTTCTACTCTTTTTAGCCACAAATCCGCTGGTAACCGCATTTGCGGATTTCCCGAGATGCTTAAGACCTTCCTCAGGAAATTATCAGAACCCTTACCCTTTCTTTGGTACTAAAATAAAGGTTTTTGTAAAATACATTTTTTCAAAATGGTTTCCTAATTCCGTAAAAATTAGTTGGTGACTCTGTGTTCAAACAAAGAGCCAAGTTATTGGTACACTTTTATACGCAAGTGTAAAAGCGGATCGTAACAGCGTGCAATGTATGAGTTCAATGTCAATAATCAGATCAATATCACAAGTACCACGCATGGGTACGCCAACAATATCATGAGAAGGCTACACAAGCCATATAGAACACTATCCTTGTATCAATCGTCAACAAGCAAGATACTACAATATCATGAAAAGGCTACACAAGCCATATAGAACACTATCCTCGTATCAAACGTCAACATGTAAGATACTACAAAATCATGATCAAGATATATCAATAGTCTCCAATATATACTATCTCCACGTGGCATCAAGCCAATAACAATAGAATAAAATAAGTCACAACACAACGGGGTGGCTAACCCCAATCACACAACAGGGCTCAACCTAAGACAATATCCAACCCAACTTCATACTCGAAGGTTTACATGCTTTCTCCGACAATATCGTCTAAATATATGCCTCGCTAAACAAAGTCTCACCAAAGGGTAAACCGTAACCTACCTGGAAGGTCAAACAACAATATCACCACCAATCGCTCCTTAGCCTTTCCTTTCCTTTCCTTTGAGCCTCGAGATCAAGGAAGTCTAAGCATATTCGAATCATGTAATTAGAATCAAGAAGAACATCAAACAAACCTTACTTCTATTCAAGACCCAAATACCCAACCTATGGAATAGGGTTATGAACTAGAAGGGTGAAATTAGGGATCTAAAGGTCCCAACATGAAATTGAACCTCTATGTGATCAATTCCCATCATTATCAAGCTAGAATAACCAACAATTACTCAAAATTCGGATTATAGGCAAAACTCCCAAATTTGGGTATAAACCCTAGCCTTTAATTCACAACTTAAGCCTTAGAAATGGAAGATTCAAGTTACTAAAGTCATCACCCATCAATTCCATGCGAACCCGTGCTAAATTCATTAACAAAACAAGGTTTATACTCACAAGTTCATTAGAGGAAGATAACCCAAAACCCACTTAGTTCTCATAACTTTAGGAAGATTCTAGCATGGATTAATGATAACTAGATGAGATAATGAATCAAGATTAGGTAGAGATGATAGATGAGCTTACATCAAAGAGTTTGCCCCAAGAAACCTCTAGAAAAGCTCCCAAGTTGAACTACTTTCAGAATAATAAATGAATGAAAAGACTTGGGGTTTTATATCATTAAATACCTCAGTCACTGCTCGTTCATCGCTTCTGCGGTCACTCAGACCGCTTCAGCTGCAGCGCTTCGACGCATTAGGGTACCGCTTCGGCGGTCCCTCACGAAATGCCTAGACTGCTTTGGCGGTCCACCTACCGCTTCAGCGGTGCTGGTGCCGCCGAGGCGGGCACCAGCAGGTACACCAGAAAATTCCCCAACTTTCATAGACTCCACCCAAAATCCCAGCTAACGCTCAAAAATATCTCCTCACACACCATATATGTTACCCCCCATCAAAATGCGCTACGAACGCGTTTGTGGTCTTGTAATTTCCATCGGGGACCCTGTTGACCGAGTTAACCCCTAAAACCTCTAAATTAACTTTCCAACCCAAGTCCCAAAATGCACCCAAGTGCCTCGGGAAACCAAACCAGCTACGCACACAAGTTTTAAATGACCATTCGGACCTCTCGGAATCGACGGATCTCCGATCAAGGTCCGTTTATCCAAAAGTCAACTTTGGGTCAAACCTTTTTTGCTTTTAAGCCAAATCTTACCAAAACTCACTCAATTCGAGTCCAATGACCTCGGGAAGTTCGCCTACTCAGGGTCAAATATGATCCCGCAGGGAATTGGTCAAAAAGGTCGGAACCACAATAACTACCAAACGGGTTGTTACATCAGATACCAATTAAACAATCGCTCGTCCTCGGGCAACAAGGAAGAGAACGGGGAAGACACCTGAACCCGCAACAACTGGGGATGTCTCAACACATATCGGGCTTCTCCTAGTCAGAATGATTCTCTTCGAACAAAGCTCAATCCCAACGAACAATATAAGTACTGTCGGCGTGGTACTTTTTCAGCATAGAAATGTGAAAGACCGGATGAACACCTGACATGCCTGGTGAAAAACTAACTCATAGAACAAAGGGCCCAACAACGTGTAGTCTCAAACGGCCAATACATCTCGTGCTCGCTTGCCCTCCTTCTAAAATCATATGACACCCTTGCTGGGTGTAACATTCAAACCTGATCGTTCACTTTACCAGTCACAACTCTCTAACTTAGCTCAAGCTCCATTTCCTGTATCTCTGTATTCAAATTTCCCTCACAATTGATGCTCGAATAAACGAATTGCTTCTACTCGAATTATCTGATTGGATAATATCGTAACTCTGAATGCAATCAATAGGCCCCACAAACACTTTTCCAAACCAACGCAATTCCTCGCACAAAACCACCATTACGAACCGATAAAATAGCACGCTAACACTTTCTCCCACATCTTCTAAAGACCGAAACTCGCGCGCAATTTCTTAGAAACATACGAATACACATACCAAAATTTTGAAACCATAACTTACTCTCGCCAGAAAGAATCCTTAATTCATCTAGAATTCTACAATTCCATCAAACACGATCTTCACCGTAGTCAACTTAGCTAGTGGTTCCAAATCTTCTTAAACCTTCAAATCACAATACGAGAAACATACCACCGAATATCTCAAAACAAGCGATCACTATAGAGACCTCCTTAGCCATAGTTCCTCCTCAAATCCGTACTAGGCTCTTTTGTATACCCATTTACTATCCAAATAAATGTTCTCAGAAAAGTATCATCAAATCCACTAGAAGGTTTCGACAAAGCTCCTTCAACATCCACTGAATCGATACCTCAAATCCTTAAAGGTAAACGCTTCGAGAAAACCCATAGATATCTTCGGAAGTGTAATCATAGACCTTTAGGCTTAACTCGAACATTTGACCCCGAATGAATGCAATACTCTCGAATATCACCAATAGTCATTCCCGAAGCCCGACTCCGAATTTCAAAACCATCCATGGCGGCCAATTCTAACCCTTTACGCACGCCTAACAAACAAATCTTGTCTATCACTTTCGACTCCACAAGTTGAGTCTTATCCAAGTTATCAGCTTAGTACCGAAGAGCTATACCTTACGATTTTAATCTTCATGTTTCTCAACCTTTACCCGATACGCAAATCTGATACAACCCCGAACTTTTTGACGCAAAACCTGATGCCTCATATAGTAATTTTATAACCATCGAACCTCTCATAGCATCATCTCGATATGCAATAATTTTTCCAAAAGCATCCAATCTTACAACTGCCGCTCTAAATCTCACGCAATTGCTCCCAAGTCCTTAGTATCCACAAGTGCTTCCCCGTTCAATATTACTTGCAACTCAACCACGAGTAAGGTCCCTCCCTAAAATATACCTAACCGATAGGAATTCACACAATCCTTTCTCTTAAATCATGCTGACTCATTCATTGTAGAATGTTATCAATAATTTAACCATGTACCACCGAACGCCATCTTATAAATCTCAACCATCCATTTCGAAATATGACTTATTACTTCCTAAAAGCGAATATCACGAAATTTTCCTCACATCACTTAGTCCATTTCTATAGACTTTCAAGACATCACGCAACAATCACATAAAGACCGAATATGCCGAAAATGCCACTTATCTAAATAGACTCTCGATCAACTATACATTTTCTTGACTCTCCAATTCCTCAATTTCCATTAGATCACAATCACTGCCATCGTCTAACCATTCACTCGAACCCATTCAATAGTCTATCACATAACCATAAGTCTCGTACACTTACTGAATCACATCTGGAGGTAATAGTAGGTCACAACTCTATTCGTAATAGTTTCCTTAATGCTTACCACTCTAAACTGAACACTCTCTAAATCGCGCATATCACATACAGTCTTTCTAATATCCTCATGTTTCTCACCGAAGCATCCTTTCCCGAGTTGCCTTAATTTCTAAAATGTTATCCCGAACTTAACTCAGTTAACCCATCATCGATCTACCATTTCAAGTATCTATGTTTACTAATCCCCTACTCAAATCCTTAATGTTACTAATCCTCGAAGTTCCTACCTCAATTATCGAATCTGAGAACCTCTAACCATTCGCACGACCATCCTTTTTTATTCAATCACATAAGCCGAGTAATAACACCACTAGTAGCAGGGTCTAGCCAATTTTACACAATGAAAACAAGGTTCCCAACCTTAGTCCACCACTGACCTCTATTAGTTTATGACATAACCGAATATACCAACTCATCCATACACTCTCAAGCCCACTCTACACTGTACAACTGCAACCAAACTCTCACATCACTAACTCTTGCGTCAACGATTTCCTTTCTGCCCTTAACCTCGAAGATACCAATCAAACTCATCGGTCATACCCCTTACTGCATGTGATGATATAATGTCCTCACAATCCAAACACAACTCGAGTACCCATATTATAGTCTTACGAACCTTAACACGAACCCGATAGTAAGATATCTCATTGTAATCCTTTAATTCTCGTATTTCATTTCAAATCATTTTTTATCACTATCTACCAACAAACACTCAATCCACTCGATCCTCTAAACTAATCATCCCTCTAAGTCGAACGAACCACAACAATATCAATGCTTCTCCTCAAATCTAAGTGTAGCAATCAGTAACTTCCCAAGTCATTAACTCATCTCATACGCCCATAATTGAAGTCATTTCTATTTGTAGATTACTAGCTCCTCAAAAGAATGCAACCCAGTCAAATTTACTGACCAAATGATGTGACCATAGCATTCACTTACTAACAGAGTAGTCCTTTAAAATCAACGAGCTTATATCGAGAATGACTTTTAGTACCATATCCCCGGGATATCACGTGAACCTATAAGTACGACCGTTACCAACCCATGCCTAATTATTCCCACAAGATCCAATACTCTATAATAACCATAACTCAAACAACTACCTCCATCGGTACCTTATATCGGAAGAATACCTTTCATAACCAAACACAAAATTTGCCCTCGTATCAATTGCAACCTTATCCTGACAACCATGTTAGATACCAATTTTTCCTTTCCCAATCTCACGAAAAGTACCCATGTCCAAGATATTTTGTGAAGTCTCACTTTGCTACGCGCCTTTCACAAAGTCATCCTTCCTGTCCTTACTATAAACTTCTTTTCTTTATTATATGCGATCACAATACGTTTGCCCACATTCGATGGTCATCACCGAACTTACACTTGTCCTCACATACGGAAGTCTAATACTCGACCGTTGTTGAATCGTTGACCTGTCATCAGTTCACTAGTGTCATGCACAACATTTATAAAGTCTTGAAGAAGCTAAAGTCAAACCGATCATATCATCGAGCAACCCACTATTGTTAAGCCATAAATGCACTTTGTCACTTCCGAGCAACCCAACGCTGAAATATGGAGACCCTGTAACCCTCTGAACTATCTTTCCATTTCTCACGAACTTTCACGATAAACGAGTCTAATTGCGACTCCACACAGCAACTGAGTCTAATCGCGACTCTACACAATCGAAACCTCAGGCTATAACTAGTGAGTGAACTGGGTCACGCGTCCAAATCAGAATAACACATCTCGTACCATACCACGACACGTCATAGATCAACCATTCGCATAATAATTTAAGGATGAATTTTCATCTTCCGAGGATGATCAAGATAAGAAGGTTCATTTACCAATTGGAATTGATTAGACCAATTTGAGTAAAGTCACACGAGAGAATGAAAGAATTTAAAGTTTCCTAAATGTCTTATAGCCTCTCGCAGATAAGTACGGAGCTCATCGTACCAATCCACAAGACTCTACTAGACACGCTCTTGTAGTATAGATCGGGTAACCTAAGGCTCTGATACCAGCTTGTCACGACCCAATCTGGATAAGTCGCGCGGGCACCTACCTTTTCCACCTCGATAAGAGAACCCTTATCCCAAATTTCTCAAAGTCATAAATTAAAACTTAAAAGAGCGACAGAGATAAGAATCAATACACCCAGAGTCTGGTCTAATCCATACAAGAGCCTCTAACTAGATACTACAAGTCTGAAAGTAACAAAATACGCCAAGAATCTGAATATGTCTTGGAATATGAGATAAGACATAGATAAAGGAAGAATCTCCAAGGCGGTGGACATTCTTGTGCTCACCCTATAAAACCCTCAGCAGCAACTATCACACAACAATCAGCCACGAGAATCAGAGGTCGACCCTACCTGGAACTTTGCATTCATAAAAGAATGCAGCAAGTGCAGGTCAGTACAAACAACAACTACTGGTAGGTATCATAGACCGACTAAGTTTAGCTAACACATATCAAGTCAATAAAGTAAGACAAACAGGTAATCAATCAAGGTATAAGTCAAACACAAGCCGACCCAATCAAGTACACATCATCACCTAGGTTATAGCATCTAAACTCAAATGTGTCAAGTCTCAAATACTCAGTTCGAATTCTTATATCACAAGTACATCACAAGAATATCACAACAGAAACCAAGTGCAATGCAATGAAATAATGTATGAAATGTATATGCAATATAATCCTGTGTACACATGTACTCCAGACGAAAATATCGACGTCTCGGTAGCACAATCTACGAGGGACCCGCGAAGTCCATATATGACACTGTTCCAGCACAAACCTCGACAATCGTAACCTCATGATTCCAGCAAAAACCTCAGCAATCTCTACGCACAACCTCAATTCCGGAACAACCATCGGATATCGGTCCTCACGTCACTCTTATCCAACTGAGCCCAGCTCATCACAGTGTTTTCTTAAGTATCATCAGTGTATCAACAGTATATCATGAAGGATGAGAATGCGTGCAATGTATGAGTTCAATGTCAACAATCAGATTAATATCACAAGTACCACGTATGGGTACACCAACAATATCATGAGAAGGCTACACAAGCCATATAGAATACTATCCTCGTATCAATCGTCAATAAGTAAGATACTACAATATCATAAAAAGGCTACACGAGCCATTTAGAACACTCTCTTCGTATCAAATGTCAACAAGTAAGATACTACAAAATCATGATAAAGATATATCAATAGTCTCGAATATCTACTATTTCCGCGCGGCATCAAGCCAATAACAATAGAACAAGATAATTCACAACAAAACGGGGTGGCTAACCCCAATCACACAACAGGGTCCAACCTAAGATAACATCCTACCCAACTTCATACCCGAAGGTTTACATGCTTTCTCCGACAATATCATCCTAATATATGCTTCGCCAAATAAAGTCTCACCATAGGGTAAACCGTAACCTACCTGAAAGGTCGAACAACAATATCACAACCAATCACTTCTTAGCCTTTCCTTTCCTTTGAGCCTCGAGATCAAGGAAGTCTAAGCATATTTGAATTATG
This sequence comes from Lycium ferocissimum, assembly GCF_029784015.1. Lineage (NCBI taxonomy): Eukaryota > Viridiplantae > Streptophyta > Magnoliopsida > Solanales > Solanaceae > Lycium > Lycium ferocissimum. Next base: position 56,211,313 of record NC_081349.1, on the reverse strand, counting down.
GAATTAAAATCAAGAAGAACATCAAACAAACCTTACTTCTATTCAAGACCAGAATACCCAACTATGGAATAGGGTTTATAAATTAGAAGGGTGAAATTAGGAAACCAAAGGTCCCAGTATGAAATTAAACTTCTAGGTGATCAATTCCCATCATTATCAAGCTAAAATATCCAACAATTATTCAAAGTTCGGATTATAGGAAAAACTTCCAAATTTGGGTATAAACCCTAGCCTTTAATTCACAACTTAAGCCTTAGAAATGGAAGATTCAAGTTACTAAGGCATCACCCATCAATTCCATGCTAACCCATGCTAAATTCATTAATGAAACATGGTTTTATACTCACAAGTTCATTAGAGGAAGATAACCCAAAACCCACTTAGTTTTCCTAACTTTATGAAGATTCTAGCATGAATTAATAATAACTAGATGAGATAATAAATCAAGGTAGGTAGAGATGATAGATGAGTTTACCTTTAAGAGTATGCCCCATGCCCCATGAAATGTAACGACCCATTTGATCGTTATTGCTTCTCCGACCCTTTTGATCCTTTTCCAAGCTTGGTTAGCTCACTTTTGACCTGAGGGAACTGTTGACACGCTTTTGGAGGTGTTTAAATTTGATTAGGGTGACTTTTTGTGAAAATTAGGCTTAAAGCGAAAAATAGTTAACTCAAAGTTGACTTTTGGCTAAACGGGCCTTTTTCGAAAATCTGTTGGTTTCGAGAGGTTCGAATGGTCATTTAGAACTTGTATGCATGTTTGGTTCAGTTCCCAATTCACTCGGGTGCATTTTGAGACTTGGGTTGGAAAGTTAGTTTTGATGTATCGGGGGTTGACTTGGTCAACGAGACCTCTAATGGAAATTTTGAGGCTACGAGTACGTTCGTAGCGTGTTTTTATGTATATCTGCATATTTGGTTTGTATTCGGGAGGTTCCGAGGGTCGGTTTCAAGTTTGGAAGACACACGAAAAATCTGGTGTCTGGTGACCGCTTTGGTGCCAAAGCGGTAGCGCGTGCAAAAGCACGGCTGAACCGCTGAAGCGGTGGCAACAACGAAAGGTGAGCGCTAAACGCCGTCGAACCGCTTAAAGCATGGCAACGCGAAAGCGCTGGTCGGCCCGCGGAAGCGGCCGACGGACGCATTTTCTTTTTAAAAGGCCCTAAGTCTTTCATTCATTACCCACTCCGAAATAGAGGTTTTGGGAGCATTTCAAGGCATTTCGTGGGGGAGAATCATTGTGGTAAGTTCTTCCATCTTCATTACCATTCCTTATTCTATTAATCATCATAGGAAAATCTATAAAATGTGTTAGTTTCTTTAAGAACTTGTGGATTAAAAGAGAGTTTTTATGAGTTCTTCTTTCTAGGCTTTTTAATGATGAAATTGATTGGGTTATGCTAGATTATGATGTATCTAAGGTTGTTAATTATATATCTTCCATTATTAGTGTTGAACTCTTCAATTTAAGAGTTAGAGTTTATACCCAAAATTGGAGGTTTTGCTTAGATTTCAAAATTGGATGAGTCCTTGAGTTGATTTAGCAATTAGTTGATGGGTTTTGATCACCTAGTGCTTAATTGGATAATTTACCCCCGAATTTCCCGTTTTGCCCTTATGGGCCCTATTTTTCCTAATTCTACAATTGGATTTGACCTAAATTGAATGATAGCGATATTGGTATCGATCTTTATGTTTTCTAATATAGATTTCAAATATTCCTAGACTTCTTTGATCTTGAGGCTCAGCGGAGGGGCAAGGCGAAAGATTGATTGTCGGTGTTTGTTGTTCGGCCATCCAGGTAGGTTATGGCTTACCCTTGGTGAGCCTTCATGTAGCGAAGCATATATTTAGATGATATTGTCGGAGAAAGCACGTAAACCATCGGGTATGAAGTTGGGTTAAATATTGTCTTAGGTTGGGCCCTGTTGCGTGATTGGGGCTAGCCACCCCGTTGTGTTGTGACTTGATTGTTCGATTGTGTTGGCTTGATGCCACGTGTTGTTAATAAATATTGGATTCTTTTGTTCCATATCGATTATGATACTATAGTACCTTACTTGTTGACGTTGATACGAGGATAAAGTTATATATGACTTGTGTAATCTTTCCTGATATTATTGGTGTACCCATGCTGATACTTGTGACACTGATATTGTTGGCGTACCCATGTTGGTACTTATGATCCTGATATTATTAGCGTACCTAGGTTGGTACTTGTGACACTGATATATTATTGGCGTACCCATGTTGGTACTTGTGACATTGATATATTATTGGCGTACCCATGTTGGTACTTGTGATATTGATTAGATTATTGATGTTGATACATGCATTGCACGCATTCTCATCCATTCATGATACACTTTTGATACCTTGATGATACTTGACGAAACACTGTGATAAGCTGGGCTCAGTTTTTACTTGAGTGGTGTGAGAGTTCGATATATATTGTTCATTCCGAAATCGTGGATTGAGTGAGTGCATGGACTCCGTGGGTCCTCCAGGATGGTGCCGGTGAGAACCCCCCGTGAGCGAAGATCCAGGATCTTGTCTGTCTGTTGGGCAAAGATCGAAAATGAGTGGCACTTAGACTTCAAGAGTCACCTTGGGTTGTCTTTGTCGAGATGTCGATATTTCTGTCCGGAGCACATGTGTACACAACATTGGTCAACATTGCATGGCATTGCACTGCATTCATACATTATTGCATTGCATTGCACCATGGCTTATATTGAGATGATTTGGTGTTTTACTTGTGATGTTGGTTTCAGATTGGACATATTGAGACTTGGCACATTTGGGCTTAGATGCTCTACTTTGGCGATAACGTGTACTTGGCTTCGATTATGTTTGACTTATACTTGTTGATTTACCTGCTTATCTTGCTTTATTGTCTGATTATGTTAGCTATACTTAGTCGGCCTATGATACCTACCTGTACCGTTGTTTTGTCTTTGACCTACGCTTGCTGCATTCATTTATGGATATAGAGTATTAGACATGTTCCACTTTTTTCCCTCGTGGTTGATTGGTGAGGCTGCTGTAGAGTCATTCCAGGGTGAGCACGATGATGGCCCGGGATGTTCTCTCTCCTTTACTTACTTGTCTTACTCTTGTTCAAAACAGGTTGTATTATGAGGCTTTATCATCTTTCAGACTTGTAGTATTTAATTAGTGCTCTTGTATGAATTAGACCAGATGTATGGGGTTGTATTTAGTATTTTCGCACTTTATCTTATATGGATGATTTGAGACTTATTCTATATTTATTTCTTTCACCTTTACTTAAATTAGTTATATTGGGATAAGGATTCACCAATCGCGGTGGAAAGGATAGGTGCCCGCATGTCCTAGTAAAGTGGGTCGTAACAAGTTGGTATCAGAGCCCTAGGTTACCCGGTCTGTAATACAAGAGCGTGTCTAGTAGAGTCTTGTGGATCGGTACGATGAGCTCCGTACTTATCTACGAGAAGCTATAAGACATTTAGGAAACTTCGAATTCTTTCATTCTATCATATGACTTTATTCAAATTGGTATCTAGTCGATTCCAATTGGTATCGGGACCTTCTTATCTTGATCATCCTCGGAAGATGAAAATCCATCCTTAAATTCTTACGCGAACGGTCGATCTATGATGTCTTTGTGGAATAGTACGAGATATGTTACTCTGATTCGGGACGGTGATCAAGTTCAGTATCTAGTTATGGCCTGAGGTTTCGATTGTTTAGAGTCGCGATTAGACTCGTTTATTGTGAGATTTTGTGAGAAATAGGAAGATAGTTCAGAGGGTTACAGGGTCTCCATGTTTCAACGTTGGGTTGCTCGGAAGTGACAAAGTGCAATTATGGCTTAACAATAGTGGGTTGCTCGATGATATTATCGGGTTGATTTCAGTTCTGTTAGGGCTTTATGATGGTGTATGTGACGCTAATGAAACAATGGCGGGTCGACGATTCAGCAATGGTAGAGTATTAGACTATGGTATGTGAGAACAAGTGTAAGTTCGGTGATGACATCGAATGTGGATAATGTATTGTGATCGCGGGTAATAAACAAAATAAGTTGACAATAAGGATATGAAGGAAGCTTTGTGCCAGTGTGTAGCGAAGTAAGACTTCTTAGAATATCTTGGATATGAGTACTTTTCATGATATTGGGAAAGAAAAACCTGGTATCTGATACGGTTGTCAGAATAAGGTTTCGACGGGTGCTAAGGGTCATTTTTGATATAATCTAGTTAATGTTAAAGGACTACTCTGTTGGTAAGTGAATGCTATGGTCTCATCGTTGGTCGGTAAAATTTAATTGGGTTGCAGGCTTCTGAGAGACTAGTGATTGACTGATAGAAATGACTTCAATTATAGGCGTATGGGATGAGTTAATGACTTGGGAAGTTACTGGTTGCCACACTTTGATTTGAGAAGAAGTAATGATATTATTTTGGGGGTTCGTTTGGCTTAGATGGATGATTAGTTTAGAGGATCGAGTGGAATTAAGCGTTTGTTGGTTGATAGTGATAAAAGTGTTTTGAAATGAAATACGGGAACTGAAGGATTACAATGAGGCATCTTGCTATCGGTTCAGGAGATTAAGGTTCGTGGGAGTTTGGTTGCAGTGTACAGTGTAGAGTGGGCTTAAGAGTTTATGGATGGGTTGTATGTTCGGTTATGTCATAGACTAAATAGAGATTAGTGGTGGACTAAGGTTGGGAACCTTGTATTCATTGTGTTATCGGCTAGATCCCTCTACTAGTGTGTTATTACTCGGCTTGGGTGATTGAATAAAAAGGGGTAGTCGTGCAAGTGGTTAGAGGTATTCGGATTCGATAATTGAGGTAAGAGGGGATTCTTCGAGGACTAGTAACGTTAAGGATTTGAGTAAGGGATTAGTGAACATGGATACTTGAAATGGTAGATCAATGATGGGTTAACTGAGTTGAGTTCGGGATAACATTTCAAAAATTGAGTAATGCAATTCGGGCAAATACGCTTCAGTGAGATACATTGTTATACCCCGTATTTTGCGCGTTCGGATAGTTTGAGATAATTGTGTCAAGTTAAGGACAACGCAATGAGTTGGTATTGTTTGGTTCATAAGTTGGTTATGAAAATTTTGGATGTGAAAATATTGGAAAAGGCTAAGGGCAAAATTGGGATTTCAAAAAAATGGATTCATGAATTACTCAATAAATGGGCTAAGTAATTGGGCTTGGAAAGAACTCAAAAAAAAAAAAGAAGAAATGAGGCCCAAAGAGAGCATGGGTGGCCGGCCACAAGGCTAGCCCAACCCATGGCTTTTAAATAATTTCCATGTGTTTAAATTGGCATGAAAACATTAGAAGATTCAAGAAAAATTGAGAAAGAAGAAAGAAAGAAAGAAGGAGACATCAACCATGGCCATTCGGCCATGGTCTTCAACTTTTGACCCTTCAAATTTTGTCCCCAAAAATTATTCTCTTGTTGTATTCCTACTAATTCAAGCCTCCTCTACGACGTGGTGTAATTATTTCGGAAGAAAAGTCGCTCGTTTCGTCGTTTTCACACTTGAGCCAAGTGAAGAAGTTGAGAGAAAAAGGTATGATTCAATCTTTTTTATAGGTTATAAAGACTTTGTTGAGGTTGTAATACATGGAAATGAATAGAATTCATGGAAATATGGACGTTTGCATGGTAATTATATATGCATGAATTTGGCCGTGTGTGTATATTGTTGAATAGGTAAGATGAGTTGAAGTTTATGTGGTATTATAGTTGTGGTTATTATGGAAATCGTAGTGCAAGTGAAAGTTGAACAAAAATTGGATGAGTGTGGCAAATTGCATGTTGGCCGTGGGAAATATAGTGATGAACCAATGATGGATTTGTTTTGTTTAATGTGCTAATGGTGTTGTTGTGATCTTTACAATGTAAATGAAGGTTATATGGGTTAAGTTTGCATGAAAATGGAATGTAGAGAATTATGGCACATTAATGTGATTTTATGGTATTAAGATAATGAGATTGTAAAAGTGTAGGTTATGGTTGTTAGTGATGAAGTAGTAAATAGAAAAGGTGTTAGAATGGTTTAGATTGCATATATGCGAATTTTAGATGGAATATGGAAATTGATTTAATTGTTGAATATTGGATATATAGCATGGAATGCCCTTAGTTTATGTTTGAATGATCTCAAATTAGTGAATGAATATGTAAACGATGATATTGGCTCGAATGTACGCTATTGGATTGAAAGTTGACATACTATGTGGTAAGGAAGACTACTTATGTTGGAATGCATTTGGATTGGTTGTTTACATTGTTGTTGGTATAGTTGTTGTTATTTTGGCCGAGTTCCATTCTCGGGTTGTTGTGATTGAAATTGGCAGTCTAAATCTCGGGGATGTCATATTTATAGGGGAGGTGCTTTGCCCAAATTTTTATGGACAAGTATTGGTTGAAATTGAAATCTCAAAGCCTTACAATTAACATTTGGTAATTGTGACCAAATTATAGATTTTGGCGAATTTGAGACTTGATTTTGGAGACGTGTAGGAAGCGGAAAAGGTATGTAAAGTCCTTCCTTTCCTTCTTATGGCATGTCTTAGCTATATTAGGTTGAAGTCGAGCCTCGGGAAAAGTTACGTACGGTATTGAAATTCGAGTTTAATTTTGACTACTATTCACTCAAAGATAATTGAACTACTTTCCTTACATTTTGTTGGACAAATGTTTAAGCTTCCACAACTTTCCCAAACGAACCGGATTGCTTTGAAACTTTCATAGATGCTCCCATAGGGTCTAATATTCGTAAAATTACGTACGCCACCTCGACTTGACCGGGGGGTGGGCCCGCTATTTCCGAACCGCCCCTATTGTGTTACTAATTTATTTGAGCAATAATGAAAGGAAGCTTTTTAACTACTCCTCAATAAATAAATGATTTGTGTATGTGTGATGTGATGATTTGTGTGTATGCAACCGAGGGCTCGGAGTGCCGTGGTATCCGTCCGCCTCCCGGTGCCGTGTGTGTGTGATGAAGTATGATGTGTCCGGTATCGAGTCGTGGTATCCGTCCGCCTCCGAGATATTATGATTATGCCATGATATGCAACCCGGGGAGCTGTGGTATATGTCCGCCCCCGAGGTATCGGAGCGCTGTGGTATATGTTCGCCTCCGAATATCGTGGATAAGTGATCCGGGGTGCTGTGGTATCCGCCCGCCCCCGGTATTTTGATGTGATATATGATGTTGGTGTGTATAATTTGGTCTGTGTTATTGTGGTTCTTGATGTGTTGTCATGAAAGAAATATAAACATGATCTGTATCAGTACCCTGCACGTTCTACTCTCTGTATATAGGTATAATCTGTGTCATTATTCTGTTCGTTCTGCACCCCCGACTCCGACTTCGGTTCGTACGGCACACTTCGTGCGTCCGACTCCGACTAGAGATCCGTCGGTATATCTTAGTACTTCGATTCCGATTTCGTTTGGTATGCCTTCGTATCCCCGATTCTCGTTTACGCATTACGTATCGTTATAGTTTGTCTACTAGGTTCGGTTATGGTTTATTCCTCGACATATTTCTGTTTGCATGTGATGTTGACCGCTGGATACTTGGCCGCGGTATATGCGTGTATGTGTGATATTGACCGCTGGATACTTGACCGCGGTATGTGTGATATTGACCGCTGGATACTTGACCGCGGTATGTGTGATATTGACATTTGGATACTTGACCGGTATAGGTGATATCGCCGCCGGATTCTTGGCCGCGGTATGTGTGTGTGATACAACATGATGTGGTAGAATGTATGATTTGTATTTTGGATTTAAGTATTCGGTATACGGGTTATTATGCTCACGATCCGTATACCTTGCTTCGACTATGATTAGTTTCGTACTTGCTTTTTACATACTCGGTACATATTCGCATCGACCCCTCGTTCTTCGGGGTCTGCGTTTCATGCCGCGCGGTACCCACCGGTGAGCGGACGATGTTAGCGAGAAGATGTTCGGCTGGATTGGCGAGCTCCGTTTCCTCCGATCTTTTAGAGTCAGAATGCTTGTATGGTATTCGGAGTTATGTTAGAGACTTTGCAGACAGTGTCGTGTGTGTGAGATGTCCGTTTGTAAACGGCTATGTAAGCCGATGTATCAGTACGCATTGTGTTATGAATTTCATGTGTTTGCAGATTTGTTATGGTTACAGATTTTATTTGATTTGAAAAAGGCGAAAAGTATGTTTGTGTTCCGAAAAAAAAAATTTCCTTCTGTATTTTGACGCGTTTCGCGGGCCCAGTATGATTACGTGTATTGCGAAAGTCTGCGGGTTCGCTCGGCCCTAGGTAAGGGTCGGGTGCCCATCACGTCCCATCAGAATTGGGGCGTGACATACATGAGGATATTAGTGAGACTGTTGTGTCATACGCTGGATTTAGAGAGTGTTCAATTTTGAGTTATAAGTGTTAAGAAAACTCTAATGTGCAGAGTGTGTGGTATGGTCCTATCTCCCGGATTGATTCGGCTAGCTTGCAGAACTTATGAGTATGTGGTATTCGATTGAGAGGATTCGAGGATTGACTACGGTATTGATGATCGTGAATTGGTTCAAAAATTTGGGAATTGATGAGTCGAGAAAAGGTATAGTTGATGGTGAATCAATAAGAAAAAGGGTACATCTTGGGCATCTCTTAGGTCCGTATGGATGGTGGTGTCATCTTCTTGCATATTCTAATGGAGATGTGTTTGTTGCGTGAATTTAAGAGCGAAATCTACAGGGATGGACTAGGTGATATGATAGAGTTCCGTAAGGTTCGTGATCCGCGACTATTGAGAACCATATTTCAGTGAACTGACTTATTGAGTGGCTTGGTGGTACACCGCCGGATAAGTTTCACGACCTTATACAGTGAATGAGTCAGCGTGATTTAAGAGAAAGGATTGTGGAATTCCTATCAGGTGAGGACCAAAATTATATTTTCAGGAGGAACCTTGCTCGTGGTAATACAATGTGATTGCAAGTAATATTGACTGGACAGTTTGGGTAAGAGCTTTTGGTTATTAAAGACTTGGGGGAAATTGCGTGAGATTTTGAGTGGCAGTGTAGGATTGGATACCTTTGGAGAATTTATGAGCATATCGAGGTGATACTTTGAGAGGTTCGATGGTTATATAATTACTATATGAAGCTTAAGGTATGCACCGAAAAGTTTGGTTTTGTATCGGATTCATGCATCGGGTAAAGGTTGAGAAACATGAAGTTTGACATCGTAAGGTATAGCTCTTTGGTACTATGTTGATACTGGGATAGGACTCTATTTGTAGAGTCAAAAGTGATGGACAAGATTTGTTATGCGTGGTATGGCTATGATTGGTTTCGAAATTCGGAGTCAAATCTAATGATTATTGGTGGTTTTCGAGAGTTGTGCATTCATTCAGGGTCAGCATGGTTCGAGTTAAGCTTAATGGTCTATGGTTATATTTCCAGGAAGATATTTAAAGATTCGATGTGTTTCTCGTTTCAGATTCGAGGTAAGATAGACTTACCGAGCTTTGTTAGGATTTCTTAGTGGATTTGATGATATTTTCTGAGAACAGTTACTTGGACAGAATAATGGTATACAATGAGCCAAGTATAGATTTGAGGAGGAACTGTTATGCGAAAGGTCTCTATAGTGATCTCGAGAAGATATTCAGTGGTATGGTTTTTGTATTGTGATTTGAAGGTTTAAGAAGATTTGGAACTGGCCAAGTTGGCTGCCGGTAAGATCAGCTTTGATGGAATTGCGTAGAGATTGCAGATGAATCAAGGATTCTTTCTGGCGAGGGTAAGTTATAGGTTCAGAATTTTAGTATGTGTGTTCATATATTTCTAAGGAATCGCAGTACGAGAAACGAGTCTAGTAAGTGTGAAAGAAAAGTTAGCGGAATCAGAGTATTTCATGGGTTCGGAATGGGCTACGGTTTATGACCATGTTTCAAAGGATTGCGTTGGTTTGAAAAAGTGTTTATGGGGCCTATTGATTGCTTTCAAAGTTGCGATTTTATCCAGACCAGAGAATTCGAGTAAAACGATTCGTTTATTAGAGGATCAGTTGCGAGGGAAAGCCGAATATGGAGATATGAGAATTGGAGCTTGAGTTAAGCTTAGAGAGTTGTGACTGGTACATGAGCTGAGGTGCCTTGGCCTGTTTGAGATTACCTATTGTTGGACCCTTGTTCTATGAGTTAGTTTTTCACCAGATCTGTCGAATGTTCATCTGGTTTTCCACGATTTTATGTTGGAGAAGTACTGCTTTGGTGGTTTCTGTATCATTCGTTGGGATTCAGTTTTGTTCGATGAGAATCTTTCCTGTAAGGAGAAGTCCAACATGCGCAGCCGATATCTTCAGCTATTGCCAATTCGAGCATTTTTTCCATCCTCTTTCTTGTCGCTCGAGGATGAGCGATTGTTTAATTGGTATCTGATGTAACAACCCGTTTGGTCGTTATTGCATCTCTGACCTTTTTGACCCTTTCCCGATCTTGGTTAGCTCACTTTTGACCCGAGTGGACTGTTGACACGTTTCCCAAGGTGTTTAGATTTGATTCGGTGACTTTTTGTGAAAATTGGGCTTAAAGCGAAAAATAGTTGACTTTTGGGTGCACGAACCTTTTTTAAAAACCCATAGATTCCGAGAGGTCCAGATGGTCATCTAGAACTTGTGTACATATTTGGTTCGGTTCCCAATGCACTTGGGTGCATTTTGGGACTTGGGTTGGAAAGTTAGTTTTGAGATATCGGGGGTTGACTCGATCAACGAGACCTCCAATGGGAATTCCGAGGCCACGAGTGCATTCGTAGCATGTTTTTATGTATATCTGCATATTTGGTTTGTGTTCGGGAGGTTCCGGGATAGTTCCGAGGGTCGATTTCAAGTTTGGAAGACACTAGAAAAATCTGGTGTCTGATGACTGCTTTGGCACCAAAGCGGTAGCTTGGAAGTGTGCATGAAAGCCCGGCCGAATTGCTGAAGCGGTGGCTGAACCGCTGAAGCTGTAGCGCTAAAGCACTGGCCTGCCCGCGGAAACGGCCGACGGACCAGATTTTCTTTCTAAAAGGCCCTAAATCTTTCATTCATTACCCACTCCGAAATAGATCTTTTGGGAGCATTTCAAGGCATTTCTTGGGGGAGAATCATTGTGGTAAGTTCTTCCATCTTCATTACCATTCCTTATTCCATTAATCATCATAGGAAAATCTATAAAATGTGCTAGTTTCTTTAAGAACTTGTGGATTAAAAGAGAGTTTTTATGAGATCTTTTTTCTAGGCTTTTTAATGATGAAATTGATTGGGTTATGCTAGATTATGATGTATCTAAGGTTGTTAATCATATATCTTCCATTATTAGTGTTGGATTCTTGAATTTAAGAGTTAGGGTTTATACCCAAAATTGGAGGTTTTGCTTGGATTTCGAAATTGGATGAGTCCTTGAGTTGATTTAGCAATTAGTTGATGGATTTTGATCACCTAGTGCTTAATTGGATAATTTACCCCCAAATTTCCCGTTTTGCCCTCGTGGGGCCTCTTTCTCCAAATTCTACGGCTCGATTTGACCTAAATTGAATGATAGCGATATTGGTATCGATCTTCATGATTTCTAATCTAGATTTAGAATATGCCTAGAATTCTTTGATCTTGAGGCTCAGCAGGGGGGTGAAAGAGTGATTGTTGGTATTTGTTGTTCGGCCATCCAAGTAGGTTATGGCTTACCTTTGGTGAGACTTCGTGTAGCGAAGCATATATTTAGATGATATTATCGGAGAAAGCATGTAAACCATCGAGTATGAAGTTGGGTTAGATATTGTCTTAGGTTGGGCCCTGTTGCGTGATTGGAGCTAGCCACCCCGTTGTGTTGTGACTTGATTGTTCTATTGTGTTGGCTTGATGCCACGTGTTGTTAGTAGATATTGGAATCTATTGTTCCATATTGATTATGATACTGTAGTACCTTACTTGTTGATGTTGATATGAGGATAGAGTTCTATATGACTTGTATAATATTTCCTGATATTGTTGGTGTACCCATGTTGATACTTGTGACACTGATATTTTTGGCGTACCCATGTTGGTACTTATGATCCTGATATTATTGGCGTACCCAGGTTGGTACTTGTGAGACTGAAATATTATTGGCGTACCCATGTTGGTACTTGTGACATTGATATGTTGTTGGCGTACCCATGTTGGTACTTGTGATATTGATCAGATTATTGATGTTGACACATGCATTGCACGCATTCTCATCCATTCATGATACCTTTGTTGATACCTTGATGATACTTGACGAAACAATGTGATAAGCTGGGCTCAGTTTTACTTAAGTGACGTGAGAGTCCGATATCCGATGTTCATTTCGAAATCGTGGATTGAGTAAGTGCATGGACTCCGTGGGTCCCCCAAGGTGGTGCCGGTGAGAACCCCCTGTGGGAAAAGATCCGGGATCTCGTCTGTCTGTTGGGCAAAGATCGGGAACGAGTGGCACTTAGACTTCGCGAATCACCTTGGGTTGTGCTACCGGGATGTCGATATTTCTGTCCGTAGTACATGTGTACACAACATTACACAGCATTGCACTGCATTCATACATTATTGCATTGCATTGCACTATGGCTTATATTGAGATGATTTGGTGTTTTACTTGTGATGTTGGTTTCAGATTGGACATATTGAGACTTGGCACATTTGGGTTTAGATCCTCTACTTTGGCGATGACGTGTACTTGGCTTCGATTATGTTTGACTTATACTTGTTGATTTCCCTGCTTATCTTGCTTTATTGTCTGATTATGTTAGCTATACTTAGTCGGCCTATGATACCTACCAGTACCGTTGTTTTGTAGTGACCTACGCTTGCTGCATTCTTTTATGGATGTAAAGTATTAGACAGGTTCCACATTTTTCCCTCGTGGTTGATTGGTGAGGCTGCTGTAGAGTCATTTCATGGTGAGCACGATGATGGTCGCTGCCAGGATGTTCTTTCCTTTACTTACTTGTCTTACTCTTATTTCGAGACAGTTGTATTATGAGACTTTATCATCCTTCAGACTTGTAATATTTAGTTAGTGCTCTTGTATGAATTAGACCAGATGTATGGGGTTGTATTTAGTATTTCCGCACTTTATATTATATGGATGATTTGAGACTTATTCTTTATTTATTTCTTCCGCCTTTACTTAAATTGGTTATATTGGGATAAGGGTTTGCCTATCGCGGTGGGAAGGATAGGTGCCCACACATCCTAGTAAAATGGGTCGTGACAAGAAACCTCTAGAAAAGCTCCCAAGATGAACCATTTCGGAATAATAAATGAATGAAAAGACTTGGGGTTTTATATCATTAAATACCCCAGTCACTGCCCGTTCACCGCTTCCGCGGTCACTCAGACCGCTTCAGCTGCAGCGCTTCGGCGCACTAGGGACCGCTTTGGCGGTTGCTAATGAAATGCCAGACCACTTTGGCAGTCCACCTATCGCTTCAGCGATGGGCGGGCACCAGCGGGTACACCAGAAAATTCCCCAACTTTCATAGACTCCACCCGAAATCCAGACTAACGCTCGAAAATATCTGCTCACACACCATATATGTTACCCCCCATAAAAATGTGCTACGAACGCGCTCGTCATCTCGAAATTTTCATCGGGAGCCCAGTTGACCAGGTCAACCCCCGAAACCTATAAACTATCTTTTCAACCCAAGTCCCAAAATGCACCCAAGTGCCTTGGGAACTGAACCAGATATGCACACAAGTTTTAAATGACCATCCGGACCTCTCGGAATGGACGGATCTCCGATCAAGGTCCGTTTACCCAAAAGTCAACTTTGATCAAACCCTTTTCGTTTTTCAGCCAAATCTTACCCAAACTCACTCAATTCTAGTCCAATGACCTCGTGAAGCGTGCCAACAGTCCCCACGGGTCAAATATGAGCTAACTGAGCTCGGTAAAGGATCAATAAGGTCAAAAATGCAATAATGACCAAACGGATATTTTCCAATATGAGTATCTTGGCGGTATTTGTGAAGAAATTATGTAGGCAGGAGCTAGTTGTGGAGAAATAGTGAAGGAAATGTTTCAGGTTGAGCTTGAAGCTAACGCTATATTAGGAAGGTGACTGAGAGTATTTTCCAGTTTGACCAACACGTTTCTTCGTACCACATTCTTCTTGCTATCATCATTTTGTGCTTGCACTAATCTCATACTAGTGTTGAATGCTTCAAATTTGTATTCCACTATAGACTCGTCCTTAATGTAGATTCACGGCCAAAATAGTGTTCAATGCTAGGCAACCTCTAAAGAGAAAAATAAAACTTTACCAAAATAAAAAAACTTTACAAAAATAAAGTGTTAGTGAATGAGAATATGCATAAATGAAGTAAATGCACAAAATAATATAGTATGTGATAAATTAGATTAGTCGGTGATGTCACGATTGCATGCCAAAATTTGCCCCAGTTTCATGTTCCTTCTTTTAGGAATATTAAAATTTTATAATAATAAGACTGGCCTTATATAGGCTGCCTACGTATCCTGTATCCGACAGGAAATCAGGTCAAATGTAGTTCCGATTACATGCAAATGGAATATTAAAATTTCTACTCTAATATGACCGAGTCCCTTTGTGGGCTGCCTACGTATCCACCATGGAATAAGGTCAAGCGTAGTTCATCTTACCTAAAAAGAGATTTTTTTTTTAATAATAAAAGACATACAAAGATTGACCATTTAAGCTTACAAAAGTACATAACTCTCTCCAAAAGATGCCACTAAAAATCTGTCTTACTCCATGTCATTCTTCTGAAGTCTCATGATAAACCTAGCGTTCTTTCTTAATGCAACCATTCTTGGTGATCTGTCCGGCTGTACCATAAGTCTTGGCAGCAGATGTGGGAAAGGATCAATTTGGGGTAATAAACCTTGGTCCAATAATTGCTTGTCTTTGAGGAGGAACTTGACGGCAAATTGCGTGTAAATTTCTTGATTGTGACTTCGCATCGGCATGACAGCTAGAGGTTGATCCCAAACAAACTGAGTTCAAGCCACCGTCTTTGAATGATCCTACCATTATCCAAT
>NC_081349.1:56113282-56196114 GCF_029784015.1 Lycium ferocissimum | reverse complement strand
TTTCATAAATCACAATTATTCTCAATTCTCTCCATTATGCAAAAAGGCTGGATATACCATTCCGCCACATACCATATACATAGACACACATAAAAAACACGCTCGGCATTAACGTAGTCGTGTCTTTGGCCAAATTAACTGAGGCCCATTTGACCGAGTCAACCCCCGATACCTTAATTTCACTCCCCAACTTAAGTCCCCCAAAATGCATTCGAGTGCATTAGGAACAGAACCAGATATACACACCAGTTCTAAATGACCATCCAGACCTCTCAAAATAGATGAATTTCTGAAAAAGGTCCGTTTACCCAAAAGTCAACTTTGGGTCAACTATTTTTCACTTTAAGCCCAATTTCACAAAAAAGTTGCCCGAATCTGATCTAGACACCTCGGGAAGCATGCCAACTGTTCCCTCGAGTCAAAAGTTAGCTAACCAAGCTTGAAAAAGGGCAAAAATGCAGGAAAGTCTATAACGACCAAACGGGTCGTTACAGCTAGAGGTAGGCCTAGCGTATATTTGAAAGACGAATGTGCCATATATTTCATCCCATTGCTCTTTAATTAATTAAACAACTCTATTCCCAAAATTAAATACAAACATATCTTTAAGCTTCATTACATGTCAGATAAAATATTTCCTAATCTATGTAAGCTAAGTGCACTTCTTCGTCGCGTCCAAACTTTTTCATCCATTGATAAGGCACACCAAGGCTAATCTTCTATCCACGAAAGCTTGGGATCGTCATGATTAATCTGCATCACAAAAGGGTTAGAAAAACCCACCCTCCTAAAGTTTAATTAATTTAGAACAATGGTCCATATTTTTAGCACGATCAACTTCAAATAATGCACATAATATGATAAGCGTCGCTTGGTGTCGTGAACCCACTTGGACATTTGGGTAAGGTTTACTAATGGACTTAATACACCGAGGATATTAAGCCTCCTAAGTTTAATGATGCATGCCTTTTGGAAAAAGCTGTTGTTTGAGCTCTATCCTAGGTTTTTATAGGATTTGGCTAACTAGATTCAAGATTCCAGAGTGGACTGCTCGAGTGAGAAGGCTACGCGGTCACACGTAAAAATCCGGACACCCTGCGCATATGCCAACTCTCCTAAAATTTGAAATTTTGAAAGAAATTTGCGGGTGCGCAAAACACACCTCGCGTGTACGTGTGATAGTGTGAATTTCGGGAAGTGGAGGAAATATGAGCGGAATGACAGTTAAAAAAAAAATCAGTAACATATTATTACATAGAAAAATTCACATAAGGAAGTAATTAAAGCGATAATTAAAATCACTTAAAAGCACATAAGAGAAACAATAAAAGCAGCAATAAAAAAAAAAAAAAAAAAAAACAACCAAAACATCCCACAAATTAATTATTAATCTAAGTTTTTGTTATGGTTAAGAACATCCTTCTCCAGCGGAGTCGCCAAGCTGTTATACCCCATTTTAACCGGGGCAAAGTAGAGTACAACATATTGGTGATTCCTAATTATTTAACTTAAGGAGTCGCCACTGAATTATTTTTAAAGGAGAATGAGGACGCCTATTTCAACTAAGTAAATGCTAAAAATTAACTCTGATTAATGATCTACTTAACTAATGTGATTTTAGGTAAGGGTTCTTAGTTATCCTAAAAGGAAGAGGTAAGGCATCCTTTAAGATATTAAAACGATTGACCGGCCAAACTTAGGTTAGTTAAGAAAATATAAGTATAATATATGAAGTATTATGACAATGAAATAATGATTGAAAAATCCCTAAGACTGATTGAATAGGTAATTAAAATTCAAAGTGATAACGAGTAAAGCTTAGAAAGGATTTTGATGAAAGCCCATTTTACATTTCAACAGACTTGTAGCAAAACACTTGTTTAGGAATTTAATTTTGAAGAAAGTATTTTGGATTCTTAACATATCATAGTTCTTCTAAAGGTCACTTTGCCATAGCTGAAAGATTTAAAAAAAAATACTCAAATGATATCCCCAAAATAACGAGAAAATGAGTATTGAAACGAATGTTATTTTAACCAAAATACCATGATACAATTATACTTGAAACGACACATGGTAACCTTCTTATCCAAGCGTCTCCATAATTAACCCAAATATGGTTTGACTTGATTAAAAATATGCTTATCTAAATATAAGTATGTACATTATTTTAAAATCTCTCCATGAGGCTAGGTGATCATTTTGGAAAATCAGATTTAGGCTACTGACTCAAGCGAGCAAAACAGGGTATTTAAGTAGGATCTTAACTATTAATCCTATGTTAAACGTGAGATTCAACATGCAATTTCAAATCGGAGAACAGCCCCAAACACAAATAAATTAACATTTATAAAAAAATGAGATAATATGCACGATAAAGGGAAGAGAAAAGAAAAATAGAATAAGGACGCCATAGGTGCCCCCAAAGCGATTTCGGCTCATTTTTCTTGTGGTTTGACGCGGTTAAAGAATATGAGATGTATCGACTCCAAGCAGTTTATGCAAATATCATACAAGACAAACATGACTATCTAAAAGGAACAAACTAATCACGGACATAGTTTTGAAAACAAGATGCAAAGCCTACTTCAAGTAAAGCTAACGTCTTAAAGGGTACATGAATATCTCAACCCATCAGATTTTCATATTATTGCAACAACTCAAACATACTGGTGCAAGGAAATTGTTTGATAACTTAGTCATTGACATGTGAGAAATTAGAACAAAATCATGATTAACTAAAGATACTAAAGAGAATAAGTTCAGCGTACTAATAGTATATATATTCATTCAATAAGAGGTTAGATATCCTATCAAAAAAACATATTTAAATACTACTAAGATAGTAAACCAAAACGTAACCTCTCATATATTATTCATGATTAAAACTTCCAACAAATAGGAGTTCAAAATATCCATCAACAGAGTACAGACTCAACCTAAGAAAATGGTCCCTTTCAATTCTAAATAGCATACTGTCATTTAGAAAAATGAAGAACCTAAAAATGAATCCTATTATACATTTATAATAAAAAAAAAAAAAATTCAGCAGATTTTTTAATAAAGAAAACGTGACCAGTGTCGTGATTTTTCTCACAAAATATTAACTAAAACAGATTTGAAATTGGGGAAGGCCATAAAAGATTGATTTGCTATACCAAACATAATTTTATACCATTTAAAGGAAAGGAACCTATAACATGCATTCTACACAAGATTTTGTTGGCAAAGAGGAAACTCACATTAATACAAAGATAATAAAATAAGTTTGGATTTTCACCTGTTTTGGATGCAGTGAACAGAGGCAGGGGTCTTTCAGATCCACTAGATTACGAACTTTGCTCCCGAACAAAGCAATACGATCAAACAAAAGAAATCTCTACCGCAGCTAAAACTCGACAGAGATCTAAGAAGAGAGAAAATGAGCAATGAAACCTGATTCAAAATTTATATTCTTTGAAAGATAAATAGAATGAAACAGAGAGTATTTCTTGGAAATTTGGAGAGGGAAAAGCAGCAGCCAAAACTTCAGGAGGTAAAAGGGGTGGCTCCAAAAACCTTGCCCCAAATGGTTGTACTATGTTAGTACTTATAGGATGAACTTAGGGTTTGAGATTTTGGGCGGGATTTTGAATTATCTAGAGTTTAAATCGAGTCAAATGGAACTGTTCAATCCAAACGCTGAAGGTGTTTTCAACATATCCTCACGTGATTTGGTCAGAATAGGGATGGAAAAGTCGAGATTATGCTGGTTTCAAAATGTCCTTGTATGTATTGTCATTCACATAAGGATACAAAAATCTTGCACTAAAATGGGCGAACATTATCTGTCTAAGGCTTGGTGAGGTTTGACTCTTAGCCCAGAATGGAAGAAGGAGAAGAAGATGTGATAAGCGGTACAACGATAATGAGATACAAAACCTTAGGTGTTTATAATTGTTTAAGGGCAATTTGCGTATTTCAGGTGGTTAAGTTGAGGACCAAATGGGTAGTTCAAGTTATTTTAGGTATGAAGAGAGTTGAAGCTTGGTCTCTTCGTTTGGGCTGCTGAAGGAAAATTTAACGACCCGTTTGGTCATTATTGCATTTTCGGCCCTTTTAACCCTTTTCCGAGCTTGGTTAGCTCATTTTGACCCGAGGGGACCATTCACTCGCTTCCCGAGGTGTCTAGATTTGATTCGGAAAAATTTTGTGAAATATGAGCTTTAGGCGAAAAAGAGTTGACCTGAAATTGACTTTTGAGCAAACGAACCTTTTTCAGAATTTTATCGATTCTGAGAAGTCCGGATGGTCATTTAGAATTTGTGTATATATCTGGTTCAGTTCTCAATGCACTCGGATGCATTTTCGGACTTGGGTTGGGTAGTTGGTAATGAGGTATCGGGGGTTGACTCGGTCAACGAGACCTCCGTTGAGAATCCCGAGGCTACGAGTGCATTCGTAACGTCTTTTTGTATGGGTATATGTAGGTGGTTTATAAGCAGATGGCCTCCGGAGTGGTTCGAAATTTCGTTTGAGACCTTGAAAAATTCGGTGGATTCTAGTACCTGGTGCCCGCATTGACGGCACCAGTGCCGTCCCAGCGGCACCAGTGCCGTCCCAGCGGCACCGCCGTTGTGGTGGAGTGACCGCTGGGGTGGCCAAGTAAGTTTTGGCCCAGACCGCTGGGGCGGTTTGTTGGGCGCTGTAGCGGCACTGCCGTTACGGCCCGGTAACGGGCCTGTTATTTCATTAAGTGTGTTTTAAATAAGCCCTTAGTCTATCATTTATTTCCATTACGAAATAGAACTCTTGGGATCTGCCCTTGGAGCTTTTTAGTGAAGATTCTTGGTGATAAGTTCCCCTAATCCTTTTTCTATTTCATTAATCCTAATCATCATAGATTCCTCCTTCCCTTAACAATCCCTTAGTAATGGAAGATAAAAGTGGAGATAATGAATGTTCTATCTAGGCATATTAATGGTGAAATTGATGGGGTTATGCTGGATTTTGATGTATCTAAGGTTGTTAATCATATATCTTCCATTATTAGAGTTGAATTCTTGAATCAAATAGTTAGGGTTTATACCCAAATTTAGGGGTTTTTACTCCAAATTCAAAATTAGGGGATTACATGAGTTAAATCAACAATTAGTTGTTGGGTTATGATCACCTAGTGCTTAATTTAATATTTTACTCCTGAATTTTCCGTTTTGATATTGTGGGCCCCGTTTCTCCAAATTCTAAGGTTGGAGTTGACCTAAATTGAAAAATAGCAATACTAGTATCATTCTTCATGATCTCTAATCTAGATTTCGAATATGCCTAGACAACTTTGGTTCTGAGGCTCAGTGGAAGGGCAAGGCAAAAGAGTGATTTGTTGGTGTTTGTTGTTCGGCCATCCAGGTAGGTTATAGCTTACCCTTCGTGAGAATTCTTGTAGTGAAGCATATATTTAGATGATATTGTCAAAGAAATCAAGTAAACCTTCGGGTATGAAGTTGGGCTGGATATTGTCTTAGTTTGGACCCTGTTGCGTGATTGCGATTAGCCACCCCGTTGTGTTGTGACTTGTTTGTTCTATTGTGTTGTCTTGATGCCACGTGTTGTGAGTAGATATTGGGATCTATTGTTCCATCTTGATTATGATATTGTAGTATCTTACGGGTTGATGTTGATACGAAGATAGAGTTCCATATGACTCGTGTAGTCTTTCATGATATTGTTGGCGTACCCATGTTGGTACTTGTGACACTGATATATTGTTGGCGTACCCATGTTGGTACTTGTGACATTGATATATTATTGGCGTACCCATTATTGGTACATGTGATATTGATCTATTTATTGATAATGATACATGCATGCACGCACTCTCATTCTCATGATATACTATTGATACATTGTTGGTACTTGATGAAACACTGTGATGAGCTGGGCTTGATTTTTAAATGAGATTAAAGTGAGAGTCCAATATCCGATGATAGTACCGGAATCGTGGATTGAATGAGTGCATGGACTCCGCGGGTCCCCCAGGGTGGTGCCGGTGAGAACCCCCGTGGGTAAAGATCCGAGGTCTCATCTATCTGTTGGACAAAGATCCGGGATGAGTGAAACTTAGACTTCGCGAGTCACCTTAGGTTGTGCGACTGAGATGTCGATATTTCCGTCCGGAGTACATGTGTACACAGCATTGCATTGCATTCATACATTATGGCATTGTATTGCGTCATGGGCTATATTGAGATGATTTGGTGTTTTACTTGTGATGTTGGTTTCAGATTGGACATATTGAGACTTGGCACAATTGGGTTTAGATGCTCTACTTAGGTGATGACGTGCACTTGGTTCTGATTATGTTTGGCTTATACTTGTTGATTTATCTGCCTATCTTGCTTTATTATTTAAATTATGTTAGCTATACTTAGTCGGCCTATGATATCTACCAGTACTGTGGCTTTGTAATGATCTGCACTTACTGCATTCTTTTATGGATGCAGAGTATTAGACAGGTTCCACTCTTTTCCCTCGTAGTTGATTGGTGAGGCTGCTGTAGAGTTATTCCATGGTGAGCATGATGACGGCTGCTTCCCGGACATTCTTTCCTTTACTTAATTGTCTTAGTCTTATTTCGAGACAGTTGTGTTATGAGACTTCATCATCTTTCAGACTTGTAGTATTTAGTTAGTGCTCTTGTATGAATTAGACCAGATCTATGGGGTTGTAATAAGTATTTTCGCACTTTACCTTATATGGATGATTTGAGACTTATTCTATATTTATTTCTTCTGCCTTTACTTAAATTGGTTATATTGGGATGTGGGTTCGCCTATCGCGGTAGGAATGGTAGGTGCTCGCGCGTCCTAGTGAAATAGGTCGTGATAAGTTGGTATCAGAGCCGTAGGTTACCCGGTCTATAATACAAGAGCGTGTCTAGTAGAGTCTTGTGGGTCGGTATGATGATCTCCGTACTTATCTGCGAGAGGCTATAGAATATTTAGGAAACTTCTAATTCTTTCATTCTCTCGTGCGACTTTATTCAAATTGGTATCTAGTCGATTCTAATTGGTATCTGGACCTTCTTATCTTGATCATCCTCAAAAGATGAAAATCCGTCCTTAAATTCTTATGCGAATGGTTGATCTATGACGTGTGGTGGCTTGGTGCGAGATGTGTTATTCTGATGTGATCAAGTTCAGTCTCTAGTTATGGCCTAAGGTTTTGATTGTATGGAGTCGCGATTAGACTGTGTTACTGTGTCGAGTCGCGATTAGACTCGTTTATTATGAGAGTTCGTGAGAAATGGGAAGATAGTTCAGAGGGTTACAGGATCTCCATGTTTCAGCGTTGGGCTGCTCGGAAGTGACAAAGTGAAATTATGGCTTAACAATAGTGGGTTGCTTGATGATATGATCGGTTTGACTTCAGCTTTGTCAGGGCTTTATGATGGTGTACGTGATACTGGTGAACCAATGGCGGTCGACAATTCAACAATGGTAGAGTATTAGACTTCGGTATATGAGAACAAGTGTAAGTTCAGTGATGACCAACGAATATGGGCAAACGTATTGTGATCGCGGGTAATAAAGAAGAGAAATTAACAATAAGGACATGAAGGAAGCTTTTGTGCAAGTGTGTAGTGAAGTAAGACTTCTTAGAATATCTTGGACATAAGTACTTTTCGAGAGATTGGGAAGGAAAAAAAAATTGGTATCTGGCATGATTGTGGGTATAAGGTTACGACTGGTCCAAAAAGTTATTCTTGGTATAAGCTAGTTGATGTTTAAGGACTACTCGGCTATTAAGAGAATGCTATGGGCACATCATTTGATCGGTAAGTTTGATTAGATTATAGGCTTTGAAGAGTTAGTAAACGACTGATGGAAATGATTTCAAACACGGGCATATGCGATAAGTTAATGACTTGAGGAGTTACTGGGTGTTCACTTCAATGAGAGGAGAAATATAACTTTGTTTTGTGGTTTGTAGGGCTTAAATGGATGATTAGTTTAGAGGATCGAGTGGATTTGAGAATTTGTTGGTTGATAATGATAGAGTGATTTGAGATGAAAATACGAGAATTGAAGGATTACAATGAGACATCTTGCTATCGGGTTCAGGAAATTAAGGTTCGTAAGGCTTGAGAGAGGTAATATGGGATTTCAAGTTGTGTTTGGACTGTGGGGACATTATACCATGATGTGCAGTAAGGGGTGAGATCGGTGAGTCGGTGGTGTCTTTGAGGTTAAGGGTAGAAAGGAAATCATTGAAACAAGAGTTAGTGATGTGAAAGTTTGGTTGCGATTAGTGATGTGAAAGTTCAGTTGCGATTGTATAGTGTAGGGTGGGCTTAAGAATTATGGATGAGTTGGAATGTTCAGTTATATCATAGACTAATAAAGATTAGTGGTGAGCTAAGGTTGGGAAACTTGTATTCATTGTGTAAAAGAATTGGCTAGATCCCGCTACTGATGATGTTATTACTCGGCTTATGTGATTGACTAAAAAGGGATAGTCGTGCAAGTGGTTAAAGGTATTCAGATTCGATAATTAAGGTAAGAAGCGATTCTTCGAGGACTAATAATGTTAAGGTTTTGAGTAAGGGATTATTAAACATGGGTATTTGAGATGATATAATAGACGATGATGGGTTAACTGAGTTAAGTTCGGTATACAATTCGAAAATTGAATAAGGCAATTCGGGCAAAGACAATTCAGTGGGATACATAAGGATACTAGTGATATTGTTGTGTGATACGCCGAATTTAGAGAGCGTTTAGTTCAGAGTGGTAAGCGTTAAGGAAACGCTAATGTGCAGAGTGTGTGGTACGATCCTATATCCCGGATTGATTCGGCTAGCTTGCAGAACTTACGATTATGCGGTATTTTCTTAAGTGGGTTAGAGGATTGACTACGGTATTGATGATCGTGAATTGATTAGAATTAGGAAATTTATGAGTCGAGAAAATGTATAGTTGATTGTGAATCAATAAGAAAAAGGTACATCTTGGGTCAATATGGATTGTGGTGTCGTCTTCTTACATATTCCAGTTGAGATGTGTTGTTGCGTGAAATTAAGAAGGAAGTCTACAGGGATGGACTATGTGATATGATAGAGTTCCGTGAGGTTTGTAATTTGCGACTGGCGAGAAGCATATTCAGTGAACCAACATGTTGAGATTTATAAGAAGTGGCGTGGTGGTACACCGTTGGAAAAGTTCATAACTTTCTACAATGAATGAGTCAGTGTGCTTTAAGAGAAAGGATTGTGGGATACCTATTATGTGATGTTGGAGTATATTTTCGAGGGGAGACCCTACTCGTGGTAATACAATATGATTGAAAGTAATATTGACGAGACAATTTGTGTAAGTGCTTTTGGTTATTAAGGACTTGGGGGTAATCGCGTGAGATTTCAAGCGACAGTGTAAGGTTGGATACTTTTGGAGAATTTATGAGCATATCGAGGTGATACTATGAGAGGTTCGATGGTTACATAATTACTATAGAAGGCTTTAGGTATTGCTTCGAAAGTTCGGGGTTGTATCGAATTTGGTATTGGGTAAAGGTTGAGAAACATGAAATTAGAATCGTAAGGTACAGTTCTTCGGTACTAAGTTGATAACCGGGATAGGACTCAGCTTGTGGAGTCAAAAGTGATAGACAAGATTTGTTGTGTGTGGTATGGCTTTGATTGGTTTCGAAATTCGGAGTCAGTTCTAATGACTATTGGTGGTATTCGAGAGTTGTGTTTTCATTCAGGGTCATCATGGTTCGAATTAAGCTTCATGGTCTATGGTTATATTTCCAGGAAGATATTTAAAGATTCGATGCGTTTCGGCTCAGATTTGAGGCATGACAGATTTATCGAGCCTTGTCAAGGTTTCCTAGTGGATTTGATGATATTTTCTGAGAACATTTACTTAGATAAGAGTAACGGATTGCAATGAGCTTAGTACAAATTTGAAGAGGAACTGTTGTCCGAGATGTCTTTATAGTGACCAGTTGAGTTCCGACGGACTTTGCACGGCGAGATATTCAGTGGTATGGTTCCTGTATTGTGATTTGAAGGTTTAAGAAGACTTGGAACTAGCCAAGTTGGCTGTCAGTAAGGTCAATTTTGATGGAATTGCGTAGAGAACTCAGGTGAATCAAGGATTCTTTCTGACAAGAGTAAGTTATGGGTTCAGAATTTTGGTCAGTGTTATGGGTTCAGAATTTTAGTGGGTGTGTTCTTATGTTTCTAAGGAATCGCGGTACGAGAAACAACTCAAGTAAGTGTGAAGGAAAGGTTAGCGAAATTAGAGTATTTTATCGGTTCATAATGGGTTAGGGTTGTGACCATGTTTTACAGGATTGCATTAGTTGGGGAAGTAGTTATGGGGCCTTTTGATTGTGCTCAGAGTTGCGGTTTTATCAAATCAGAGGATTCGAGTTAGCGATTCATTTATTCGAGGATCAGTTGCGAGGGAAATCCGAATATGGGGATATGAGAATTGGAGCTTGAGCTAAGTTTAGAGAGTTGTGACTGGTAAGCGAGCCGAGGTGCTTGGGCCTGTTTGAGACTACCCGTTGTCTGACCCTTATTCTATGAGTTAGTTTTTCACCAGATCTGTCGAATGTTCATCCGGTTTTCCATGTTTCTGTGTTGGAGAAGTACCTTTCTGGTGGTTTCTGTATCATTCGTTGGGATTCAGTTTTCTTCGATGAGAATCTTTCCTATTAGGAGAAGCTCGATAAGTGTTCGAGATAGCCCCAGTTGTTGCGGGCTCAGGTATCTTTCCTCGTTCCCTTCATTGTCGCTCGAGGACGAGTGATTGTTTAATTGGTATCTAATGTAATGATCCGTTTGGTCGTTATTGCATTTTCGGCCTCTTTAACCCTTTCCGACTTGGCTAACTCATTTTTACGAGGAGACCATTGACGCGCTTCCGAGGTGTCCTAGATTTGATTGACAGCTTTACGAAATATGAGCTTTAGGCAAAAAAGAGTTGACCCGAAGTTGACTTTTGGGCAAACAAACCTTTTTTGAAATTTCATCGATTTCGAGAGGTCCGGATGGTCATTTAGAATTTGTGTGTATATCTGGTTCGGGTCCCAATGCACTCGGATGCATTTTGAGATTTAGGTTGGGAAGTTGGTAATGAGGTATCGGGGGTTGACTCGGTCAACGAGACCTCCATTGGGAATTCCGAGGCCACGAGTGCATTCGTAGCGCCTTTTTGTGTGGGTCTATGTAGGTGGTTTATGAGCAGATGGCCTTGGGAGTGGTTCGGGATTTCGTTTGAGACTTAAAAAAAATTGGTGGATTCTAGTACCTCGTGCCCGCATTGGCGGCACCAGTGCAGTCCCAGCGGCACCACCGTTGCGGTGGAGTGACCGCTGGGGCAGCCAAGTATGTTTTGGCCCAGATCGCTGGGGCGGTTTGTTGGGCGTTGTAGCTGCGCCTCCGTTGCGGCCCCGTTACCATCGTGGGGGTAACGGGCCTGTTATTTCATTAAGTGTGTTTTAATTAAGCCCTTAGTCTATCATTTATTACCATTAGGAAATAGAACTCTTGGGATCTGCACTTGGAGATTTTTTGTGAAGATTCTTGGTGGTAAGTTCCCCTAATCCTTTTACTGTTTCATTAATCCTAATCATTATAGATTCCTCCTTCCCTTAATAATTTCTTAATAATGAAAGATAAAAGTGGAGATAATGAATGTTCTATCTAGGCTTATTAATGGTGAAATTGATGGGTTATGCTGGATTTTGATGAATCTAAGGTTGTTAATCATATATCTTCCATTATTAGAGTTGAATTCTTGAATCAAAGAGTTAGGGTTTATACCCAAATTTGGGGGGTTTTGCTCCAAATTCAAAATTAGGGGATTCCATGAGTTAAATCAGCAATTAGTTGTTGGGTTATGGTCACCTAGTGCCTAATTTGATATTTTACTCCCGAATTTTTCGTTTTGACCTTGTGGGCCTCGTTTTCCAAAATTCTAGGGTAGGATTTGACCTAAATTGAAAGATAGCAATATTAGTATCATTCTTCATGATTTCTAATCTAGATTTTGAATATGCCTAGACTACTTTGGTTCTGAGGCTCAGCGGAAGGGCAAGGCAAAATAGTGATTTGTTGGTATTTGTTGTTCGGCTATCCAGGTAGGTTATGGCTTACCATTGGTGAGACTTCGTGTAGGGAAGCATATATTTAGATGATATTATCGGAGAAAGCATATAAACCTTCGGGTATGAAGTTGGGTTAGATATTGTCTTAGTTTGGACCCTGTTGTGTGATTGGGGTTAGCCACCCCGTTGTGTTGTGACTTGTTTGTTCTATTGTGTTGGCTTGATTCCGTGTGTTGTGAGTAGATATTCGAGCTTGAGCTAAGTTTAGAGAATTGTGACTGGTAAGCGAGCCGAGGTGCTTGGGCCTGTTTGAGACTCCCGTTGTCGGACCCTTATTATATAAGTTAGTTTTTCACCAGATCTGTCGAATGTTCATCCGATTTTCCATGTTTCTGTGTTGGAGAAGTACCTTTCTGGTGGTTTCTGTATCATTCGTTGGGATTCAGTCTTCTTCGATGAGAATCTTTCCTATTAGGAGAAGCCCGATATGTGTTCGAGATAGCCCCTGTTGTTACGGGCTCAGGTATCTTTCCTCGTTCCCTTTATTGTCACTCGAGGATGAGCGATTGTTTAATTGGTATCTAATGTAATGACCCGTTTGGTCGTTATTGCATTTTCGACCCTTTTAACCCTTTCCCGAGCTTGGTTAACTCATTTTGACCCGAGGGGACCATTGACACGCTTCCCGAGGTGTCTAGATTTGATTCGGCGACTTTTTGTGAAATATGAGCTTTAGGCGAAAAAGAGTTGACCCGAAGTTGACTTTTGGGCAAACGGACCTTTTTTGAAATTCCGTCAATTTCGAGAGGTCCGGATGGTCATTTAGAATTTGTGTGTATATCTGGTTCGGTTCCCAATGCACTCGGATGCATTTTGGGACTTAGGTTGGGAAGTTAGTAATGAGGTGTCGGGGGTTGACTCGATCAACGAGACCTCCGTTGAGAATTTCGAGGCCACGAGTGCGTGCGTAGCGTCTTTTTGTGTGGGTCTATGTAGGTGATTTATGAGCAGATGGCCTCGGGAGTGGTTCGGGATTTCGTTTGAGACTTAGAAAAATTTGGTGGATTCTAGTACCTCGTGCCCGCATTGGCGGCACCAGTCAGCCCGATCACGGCACCACCGCTTGCGGTGGAGTGACCGGCAGGGGGGCCCAATATGTTTTGCCCACCGGGGGCGGTTTGTTGGGCGTTGTAGCTGCGGCCCCGTTACCATCGTGACGGTAACGGGCCTGTTATTTCATTAAGTGTGTTTTAAATAAGCCCTTAGTCTATCATTTATTACCATTAGGAAATAGAACTCTTGGGATCTGCTCTTGGAGATTTTTAGTGAATATTCTTGGTGGTAAGTTCCCCTAATCCTTTTACTGTTTCATTAATCCTAATCATCATAGATTCTTCCTTCCCTTAATAATTTCTTAATAATGAAAGATAAAAGTGGAGATAATGAATGTTCTATCTAGGCTTATTAATGGTGAAATTGATGGGTTATCCGGATTTTGATGAATCTAAGGTTGTTAATCATATATCTTCCATTATTAGAGTTGAATTCTTGAATCAAAGAGTTAGGGTTTATACCCAAATTTGGGGGGTTTTGCTCCAAATTCAAAATTAGGGGATTCCATGAGTTAAATCAGCAATTAGTTGTTGGGTTATGGTCACCTAGTGCCTAATTTGATATTTTACTCCCGAATTTTCCGTTTTGACCTTGTGGGCCTCGTTTCCCTAAATTCAGGGTTGGATTTGACCTAAATTGAAAGATAGCAATATTAGTATCATTCTTCATGATTTCTAATCTAGATTTCGAATATGCCTAGACTACTTTGGTTCTGAGGCTCAGCGGAAGGGCAAGGCAAAAGAGTGATTTGTTGGTATTTGTTGTTCGGCCATCCAGGTAGGTTATGGCTTACCATTGGTGAGACTTCGGGTAGGGAAGCATATATTTAGATGATATTATCGGAGAAAGCATATAAACCTTCGGGTATGAAGTTGGGCTGGATATTGTCTTAGTTTGGACCATTTGTTGCGTGATTGCGATTAGCCACCCTTTAAGTTGTGTTGTGACTTGTTTGTTCTATTGTGTTGGCTTGATGCCATGTGTTGTGAGTAGATATTGGGATCTGTTGTTCCATCTTGATTGTGATATTGTAGTATCTTACGGGTTGATGTTGATACGAGGATAGAGTTCCATATGACTTGTGTAGTCTTTCAGGATATTGTTGGCGTACCCATATTGGTACTTGTGACACTGATATATTGTTGGCTTACGCATGTTCATATTTGTGACATTGATATGATGTTGGCGTACCCATTGTTAGTACTTGTGATATTGATCTGTTTATTGATGATAATACATGTATTGCACACACTCTCATTCTCGTGATATACTGTTGATACATTGTTAGTACTTAATAAAACACTCTGATGAGCTGGGCTCGATTTTTAAATGAGAGTGACGTGAGAGTCCGATATCCGATGATAGTACTGGAATCGTGGATTGAGTGAGTGCATGGACTCCGCGAGTCCCCTAGGGTGGTGCCGGTGAGAACCCCCCGGGGGCAAAGATCCAGGGTCTCGTCTGTCTGTTGCGCAAAGATCCGGGACGAGTGGCATTTAGACTTCGCTAGTCACCTTGGGTTGTGCTACCGAGATGTCGATATTTCCGTTCGGAGTACATGTGTACACAGCATTGCATTGCATGCATACATTATTGCATTGCACTGCATCTTAGCTTATATTGAGATGATTTGGTGTTTTACTTGTGATGTTGGTTTCGGATTGGACATATTAAGACTTGGCACAATTGGGTTTAGATGCTCTACTTAGGTGATGACGTGTACTTGGTTCTGATTATGTTCGGCTTATACTTGTTGATTTATCTGTCTATCTTGCTTTATTATCTGAATTATGTTAGCTATACTTAGTCGGCCTATGATACCTACCGATCGTGGCTTTGTATCGATCCGTACTGTGCATTCTTTTATGGATAGTATTATATGAGTTCCACACTTTTCCCTCGTAGTTGATTGGCGAAAGGCCGTAGAGTCATTCCGGTGTAGAGCACGATGACGACGGCGCACGTCTCGATGTTCTTTCTTTTACTTACTTGTCTTACTCTTATTTCGAGACAGTTGTATTATGAGACTTCATCGTCTTTCAGACTTGTAGCATTTAGTTAGTACTCTTGTATGAATTAGACCAGATTTATGGGGTTGTAATTAGTATTTTCGCACTTTATCTTATATGGATGATTTGAGACTTATTCTATATTTATTTCTTCCGCTTTTACTTATATTGGTTATATTGGGATGAGGGTTCGCCTATCGCGGTGGGAATGGTAGGTGCCCGCGCGTCCTAGTGAAATGTGTCGTGACAGAAAAAGATTGGGCTGCTAATTTTGGGCTTTAAGTTGGCTAAAGTTGTTGGCCTTTTTCTCCTTCTTCGTTTGAATTTCTTTGAGCTTCATCGTTGAATAAAACATGTTCTTTTAGCCATATTATATAATACCATGTAATATAAACATATTAATGTTAAGTGACTAATTATTCAATATATCTTACAAATTATAGTTACTAGTACTTAAATAAATTATGACATATTCCAAAGTTATGTGAAATAAAAATGCTATAGTAAAAATATTATAGTAGCTATTTATAAAGTGTAAAACTAGAATTGAATCATGAGAAGCCTTAAAGATGATAAAAATGAAAAAGAAAGAAAATGATAATATTAATAACACTAATA
Source organism: Lycium ferocissimum (assembly GCF_029784015.1). Classification (NCBI taxonomy): domain Eukaryota; kingdom Viridiplantae; phylum Streptophyta; class Magnoliopsida; order Solanales; family Solanaceae; genus Lycium; species Lycium ferocissimum. The sequence continues at coordinate 56,180,278 of NC_081349.1, read as the reverse complement.
GTAATAATAATAATAATGAGAATAATATTAATAGTAATTGAGTTACTAATAGTAGCGACGATACAATATTTGATTTATTACTAATTTAGAAGCTCGAGGAAATAAATTGGAAGAAAGGAGAGTCAAAATTGGGCGTCAACAGAAGTTTTAACTATCAGGTCAAACTTTTTATTTGAAAATATCTGAAGTTTTGGACGGTCATGCCAAACTTCAGTCAGTATTATTAACCAGAGAGATGTCAGTAGCTAGGGATGTTCTTGGGTCGATTTTTAGTTAAAACCAAAATCAAACCAACTTAATCGATTTTTTAATTATTAAAACCAAACCAAACCATATATATAATATGCCCATCGGTTCGGTTGTTGTCGGTTTTGGTTTGGTAAGTTTTTTGGTTTTTTAGAAACCTAATGATATTTCTCTCTTTCATTTTTCCCCTACGATTAGGAAAAACTTTTCCATCTGTTTCCAACTTATAATCCGTTATTACCCTTTTATTGTGGGAGCTATATTTTCTTGGATTATGAAGAAAATGTCTTAAAAATCTACTTTAATCAAGTGAATAAAGTTTATAAGAAATAGAAACTTTTTTTATTAGTAAATGGATTCGGATTCATGATTTTTTTTAAGAAATGGGTTAAGGTGTAAAATTAATTAGCCTATTAAAGATAAAGAAAATTTTGATGAAAAACTAAACAAAATATTTAAAATTATTTATAAAAATTAATAAATTGTATATATATAATTATAAAATTGTGTATATAATTTGTCGGTTCGGTTCGATTTTTTCTTCGGTTTGATTTTAATAAAACCAAACCAAACGAAATATTATCGGTTTTTTTAATCTAAAACCAAACAACTATCGGTTTATTTAATCGGGTTGGTTCGGTTTACGATTTGGATCGATTTTTAACCAAATCATGAACACCCCTATTAGTGGCTTAGAGGCGATATTAGACGTACTACTATTATTTACGCAAAGTTTCTTTCATTTATATCACTATCAGTGTATAGCCAAATACTCATTGCTCACTAATGAATTAGATATTAAATTTTTTGAAAAATTACACAGAACTCTCTGTTATCAACTTTGTAACAAAGATCTTTGGAAAGAAAGTAAAGGCCCGATTAGATATAAATTTTATTTTCTTTTTCCAAGTTTACTTTTTTTAAAAAAAAAAAAAAAATCTGTTTAGTTAAACATTACACAATTTTTCACTCGAACCTTGAAAAAAAAGGTTTTTAGGTAAAAACAAATTCTCTTAGAAAACTTCAACACTTTTTTCAAGTAAAATGCATGTCCAAACACGACTTCAACTTCTAAATATCTTTTTCAACCTAAATTCAAATATTATTTTTCACATATAAAATAATAAAAAAAAAAAGACAACCCGATGTGCTAAGTTCCTGCTATGTACGAGGTCTGGGGAAATGATCATAAACTAGATATGGAGTTTAGCAAGTTGGAAACTTGGGATTAATTGGAGAGCTTTTGGAGAAACTTTGATGAGAAAATTATTACCTTCGCACAATAAAGATAAAAAAAAATTCTTGGTTATACTTTTTGTTAACGAGAGACGCACCTATATATTTAATTTTTCTTGTAGAACACGTCTTTCTAAATGTGATTTTTAAGCAAATATATATTTTTTAGCCTCAATTTTAAAACTCATAGGTCAACTGCATTGTGTGGATTCCTTCCAAGGTGCCTAACACCTTTCTCAGGGAATCACCAGAACCCTTACTCATTTTTTGGTACTTTTTAAAAGGTTTTTATAAAACAACCTTAAAATACACGGTTTTCCTAATTCCCATAATTAATTTGGTGGTGACTCTGTTAAACCAACAAAGAGCCAAGTTATGATATGTCAAAATAGCACTCAAGCCATTTTTTCTGCCATATCGTCCGTAGTCATTTAAATTTTATTGGATATAAATTCACAAATTAATTTGGACTATATTAAATTGAAGAAAATAGTTCAAATAATGTGGCTAATATGATTGGATTGTTCATCTAATCCTAAATACATTGGGCTAGTCCATTTAATTGGGCTCCAAATAATGAGCCTACTTTAAAAGCCAAAGGTCCAAGCCCATCTTAAAATTCAGGCCCATGCCACATATCAAATGAGGTGGCAATCCAAGTCAAATTAATGGGCCAATGAAATCATGTCAAGGGTACGGATGACATGCTCTGACCAATCAAATCACAGAGCTACACCTTCCCTAAAACTATAAATAGGGGTACTCATAACTCACAAAGGGGAGGAATTAAGCACAAGAAGCAAGAAGAGAGCTCGTAGATCAAAGTCTACATATTTGTCTACAAGCTACAAGTTCAAGCATTCAAGCAATCAAGTTCAAGTTCAAGTTCAAGATTATGAACGAATACAAATATCAAGGCGTTCAAGATCAAGTTACTTGTTCGTGGAAAATTATCTAAGTCCAAATTCAAATACGAAGATTCAAGATCAAGCTGCTGAAGCCCTTGAATCTAAATCAAATTCAAGTTTCAACATGGTTTACATTATTGTTGGAGAATCAGATTGTCACACCCCAATCTCACGTGGCATGACCCAACCCTTACTTTAGAATGAGCGAACCCTTCCGGTATTAACACAATGAACCGGACATATAAAAAATTTTGAAATATAATAAAGTACTTTCGGTACCAAACCACGTAAATTTGCGAACGATACTCAATTAATCAAAACCGAGTAAGTCAAACTAACTACACTCGGTCGCTTTACTGAACACATGACATCTCAACATACTAACCACAGGACACTATCTGCAAAGTCTCTAAGAGTAAACACCTAAATCATATGAGTCGGGACAGGGTCCCGACATACCCATACACACATATGATAACCATAATGACTCGGCACTGCTCCAGGAAGAAAATGGAGTTTGCCAATCCCAGCAGATAGCAAACCACCCTAGTTGAATACTTTTACCCGCAAAACAATCTGGGATTGTGTGGCATGAACACAGCGCCCCCAGGCAAAGGGACGTCAGTACGAACAATGTACCGAGTATGTAAGGCATAAGAACAACAAGTACATATGAATCATGAAAACCAGTCTCAATAGTTGAATGCATCTGTGGCTAACATCTGAGAATATCTGCGTAACTCTATATGACTGAAACTGATTCTGTGGCGTATGATAGGCATAGGTTATAATATAACTGATAATGCTGTGGAACGTACAACCCGATCCATATATAATATAATAGTGCTGAGGAACGTACGGCCCGATCCATATATAATATAATAGTGCCGAGAAACGTACGGCCTAATCCATATATAATATAATAGTGCCGAGGAACGTACGTCCCGATCCATATATAATATAATAGTGCCGAGGAACGTACGGCCCGATCCATATATATAATATAATAGTGCCGGAACGTACGGCCCGATCCATATATAATATAATAGTGTCGAGAATCGTATTGCCCGATCCATATATAATATAATATATATAAATGCATGTAAAATAAAAGAAAGGATACTCCGAACTCCCTCTGGTGACATAGAAGCTAGTATGATAAGTCTCTCCGGGAGTTATGGACATAAAACATAGGAGGCCAAGGATACAAATATCTTTACACTATCAAAGAATAGAGCCTTTGGAACTCGCTTGCTCACTGTGTTCGTTCATATGATAAGGATCATGCCAAAATGAAAGAAAGGGATAGCCTTAACATACCTTTAATATTGAACCTTTACTAATAGTGTCGGAATAAGCCTCCTCTACACCTTAATCTTGAACAACCGTACCCAGTCCGTTCTATCATGAACTTACTACAACCAAGTGACTACGATAACTTAATCGAAATGGGATATGAGGTTGCTGCATTTGCTTCCATCAAATGAATTGTTCCCCATGGTTAAATCAAACGGTTAACGTTTGCTTATCCTCCTTCATAATTAACTTCAAAGAAAAATGTTGTTGTACTTTTTTTTTTGCTTCCAAAATGAATCCCAAAAGTTAAAGACCTAATTCTCCAAGTGAAAAATGAACAAGCTGGACATATTTGGTCTACCTGAATCACTAAAGAAACACGTGGACTCCTACCACTTCATTAGCTACCCATTTGATTAATTAGTCACTATTATAATTTAACAAAGTCACTCCACGTTGACAGCCCCAAAAACCACATTTATCTATACTCATAATTACACATAAAGATGATATTTCCCCACATGGGACCCACGTGGACATATTGTCCCCTAAACATTACCTAAATGTTTTTAATTCCCACTATCTCATAACATTAGACTAATTACCGATATAAATAATGTTTGATCTCAATTCACTTAAATATTACTCACCTCTAACTCACTTCATATACTCATTATTATGGTCATGTAATATAAAACTAGTCCATAACTTCATTTGCCACACATAAAATATTATTTCCAACCACCGTCATTCCACTTTCGAGTCTTAAATAATTTCGGGACGTCATTCCTTTTACACATTGATCTCTTGATTCCCATACTTGAATATGACCAAATCCTCAAGGCTCGGATAGATTTGCTCATGTTGGACGGTCAAATTTTCTAGTCCAAAATGCAGGATATTATAGCTTGGACCGTATTTCATTCAATTAAATTTTGAACCTTGACAAAACTTATTTTCTTTAATTTGTTTAACTTCTAATCTTTATGATACATCCGAAATCACTCTAACCACCAATGAGCTTGAGGGATAACCTCATTTCCGTTACTAGTGTCATTTAACTCTCACGCTTTCCAATGCTTGAAAACACGGGATGTAACATCCTTCCCCCCTTTGGAACATTCGTCCTCGAATGTTAAACTAGTCCTGTATAATTATACTGGTTATGGTGATCTTATAATCAATCAATTCGAACTAGAACTTGTCTATCATGTTGTGCCTCTCTTTTCTTAACTTGATACCATTCTCCACTTGACATCAGTTAGTATTGAATTTCCAAAGAAAGTGGTCATAATTTAGCTAATTCCGTAATTGACTGCAACTTACTATATCCATCTACATTTGAAGCTTAAGTCGAGTTTTTCTTGTTTTGGAGTCATCTTTCCAGTAACACTGTAGAATAGGAGATGTCTTTCCCTTGGGTAGGTTTACCATCGCATATTGGTTCCTCTTGTTCTCTCTTCTAATTCTTATAGGTCTACTTCCACTTTTATTTAGATCGCATAGTCCGCAGCGTGCATCCTTCTTGGAGTCATCATTTAATCCTCTGAGATCCGCTATCTATAATATTCCCTTGAATAGTTGAAAATGAGTTTCCTTCTTAGTAATGATTCTCGGTTGCAATACTCCCTTGATTCCTCAGGAATATCCTTTCAAGAGATATAAGTAAGTCACTTTCCTGATACTCGGACTCGTCGATCCTTTTTCTTGCTCAATAATGGTATTAAGTCTCACATGGTCTGCAAATCTCTCCCACTTCCTTTCTTCCATATGACCATGATAATGGTATTGATTCACATCTGTAGAGTCTAGGTAAATTCAATCCGAGATATCTTGTCGTAGGTGTCCCTCGTCGACTTATTAAAGGCTTCATAATTTTTGAGAATTTCATAATCCTCTGGTAAACAGTTGGAACTTCGCTATAGCCACAATGATACAAAAATGAAAGTTCCAAGGCATAATATTCTTCTGGTAAAACCCCCTTTATCCAATGATCCCATCGAATTCGTAAGTAATCTAACACACCCCAGGGCTATCGTAGGAAACATATAACATATACTTATATATTCAGAGCAATTGTCCTATTTGCCCTTAATGATAATTCCAACTCAACATTTCGACTCAATTTACTATGTATTTTCCCTCAATTGACCTGAAGCATCACAAACACATTATTCTTGCTTACCTCTTACTCCACTTTTTAAGTACCCAGTTGATTTCATTCTCGACATGTGAATACTTGCAGGTTACATAACCGTTCTTGTGTGATTTGTGTATGAACATCTAATCTTATTCGTAAACTTCCCTTCCTTTAGTTCGTTCTATTTTACACATCTCATACATACCAAAACTCTTTTATCTATCTGTTGTAACTTATCTCGTCATACTCTTTTCTTTCCTTTATTTGTCCCTTGATTATCAAATCTTATATTAGAAAACTTTATGTCCCTTCTTATTTGTCACTTATAAATTGCAATATCATTAACAAATGGCTCTACTGTCAATTCCTTTGCCTCTATTCCAGTATAGCATCGCTATCCTTTACAATATTCCTTGAGTTATTTGCTCCCAATGCCATGTTGTTCAAGGTCTTCACGAATGATTTCCAGTACAGTCTCAGATACCCGCTCGATTCTTGTTCATTTATTTACTCTCTATTAGACTCATTTCTGCATAATTCTCACTTTTTGTTTTAGAGCCTATATCTGTCACATCTTAGGATTGATCGTTTCAATCCCTACACTTGTATTTTTCTTACTCGCTTCCCCCCTTTAAGGGTCTTATTTATACCATTCTAAAATCCGTTTCCTCAATTCCCTTATTATTCTGAATCATATTCATGCCATTTCCCATAATTTATAGCTACAGTAATTCATGTGTGAAGTCTTAACATACTCATTTTGCAATTTTGTGATCAAGTAATACAACCAACATAGCAATCCAAACAAGGATGTATTTTACTTAGCTTAACCATGAGTTATGAGTCATTCTCCAATTAACAACTTCTGTCCCATAGGGATACTCGAAATAGTCGTATGTCTAGTTATCCGTACCATCAATGTAATGTCACTTATCCCATTCTTCGATACTCAGAGTTCACTTATAGCATCATCTTTCCCTTTTCTTCCCGTCTTAAGTCATTCCTCTCTTTCCCGTATCGACTTATAGTAACTGTAAATGCATTTTCCCTTAAACCTGTCATCTTTGTTTTGAAGGATCTAAGTCTCATGCGCAACTAATACCTCTTATGCCTCATACTCTTCTACTCTTGTATTGCACTCAACATAATCATAATCATATCTTATTTGTCGTTGATGATAGCCTTGCTTTATCACTTTATCGTCGTGCGGTAAACTCATAACTCATGGCCACATTTTTCTTTCCAACTTATTCCTTTATATACTTTCTCGTTCTATATTGGTATAAGATATTTGTTATATCCCGTATTTTTAAACATTGGGATATTCTAAAGCTAATCGCGATAAGTTAAGGACAAGGCTATTTTCGGATACGAGGTAGAGACTTTTAACCTCCGATTTTGTTTTAATGCACAAGTTGCTTATAAATTTTAATTGGTGTGGAAATATTATTGGAGATTAGGGATTAATTAACCATGATTAGATTATTAAGTGGGATTAAAGTTTAATTATTCACTAATTAAGCCATAAGTGGCCGTGTGGGCCCCACCCGTGACATGGCCAAGTGTGATTGGCTCAAACTTTGGGTGGGACACATGTCCAGCCCATGGACATCCTATATATAGAAATTTGATGATTCATTCATCAACTATCCACTTCATTTCTTCACCTACAACTCAAGAAAACTAAGAGATAGAGAGAGAGACTCTCGGCCATGGCTGGCCGAGATTGAAGTTCTTTTGTGTTGATCAAAAAATATATTTTTTTCAACCATTTCAACTCTTTAGAAGGTGTATAACAATGTGGAGTAGTCATTGGAGTAGCAAGAACAAGTATTAATTCAAGGCACAAATTCTAGCCAAGTTGAGAAGTCAAGTGTTAAAGGTAAGGTTTAATCTTCTTTTGCATGTATTATGGGTGGTTTGTGCGTGTTGTAGTGTGTAGAAATGAATGAAAATCATGGAATGATATATGTTGGTGTTGAGGCCGTGTAGGGGCTGTTTGTGTAGGGAAATGGTGAATTGATTTACTTGATATTTTGGTTGTTGTTGTTATGGATTTTATGGTGAGAATGAAGGTTTAATGGTTCAAGTTGGAGTTGTAATTGTTTGTGGGCTGTTGTAGAAGCTAATATGATGTTAATATAGTTTCTTGCATTTATATAAATGATGTTGCTAAACGTGTGGTTGTTGGTATGATTTGTGAAATTAGAAGAAAAGAATGTGTTGTTGTTATTCTTGTTGAACTTGGAAGATTATATGTTGTATTGTGTGTTGGTTGGGCTGTTTTGGAATGTTTTATGGGCTGTCCGGAGTATCCTCGAGTCATGTTTGGATAGTCTCGGATTGATACTTGAACGTATAATCATTGATGTTGGCGTGGTTGTATGTTGTTGGTTTGAATGTAAAGGAAACGTCGTCAAATTATTTAAAAAGGAGTTACTAACGTTAGAATACGTTTTGAATTTTCCCGTAGCTTAACCGTAGTTCTTGACGTCTTAATATAGGTTGAGGTACTATTGGGCAGCGTATACGTGTTGTGTCGCGAATAAGCGTTAAAGGTATGTAAAGTCTATCCTTTCTTTCTTTTGGCATGTCCTAGATGTAAGTATGAAACGATATGAGCTCTGGGGTAACTCTACTCATAAGTTCCGAGCATGTTTATGATTCTTATTCACTTCTTAATATTAGAATTCTTAATGTAGTCAAGCTACTGCCCTCGAGTCTTCTATATGATTGGATGGTAAATGATATATAAAAGTTCTTGTTCTTAAAAGATTCTGTAACAAATAATGTCCTTAACTCTCATAAGCTATCTTGTATTAACTTGATACATGCCTATGATCCCTGAGGCTTTATTTTGATATAGTTCATAATGATATTCAAAGAGTACTGAGTATGACTACCGTCCTGATACTCGAGCGTTGATTAGTCTACTTATCTATTGAGTCTCAAAAGATGATTTATATGCATATGGTTACTCACTACTCGCTCGTGCATACAGTTGTTACATCTTTCACCGAGTCCGGGTCGGGTATGTTATCGTGCACGGCCACCGCATTGTTCATCGCGTCCTCACCGTAGGGCGGCACGGTATATATATGTTATGGTGTTATGTTGTGTATTGGTGTTATGGTGTTATGGTGTTATCCGTGTTATGGAGCTATCGTGATACGGAGCTATCTTTGTGATACGGAGTTATCGTGATACGGAGTTATCTTTGTGTTCGGGAATATGTGTGTTATGGCGCCAAAGACGGGGGTGGCGACCATGTTCATCGAGTCCTATAATGGGCCGGATATGATATATGATATTGACATGCATGATTTGTGTTTCAAAAGCAAACATTTTGGTATTCGGTTATTGTACTCGTTTTACGTAGCGTACTTTATTTCGGTTATAATCCTGATTTCGTATTTCATGCTTTATATACTCGGTACATATTTCGTACGACCCCCCCCTTTCTTCGGGGGGGGCCGCGTTTCATGCCGCGGTACGGACGCTCGTTTTGGTGATCCGCCGACCTTAGGACATCTATTCGGCTATCTTGGAGTGCTCCTTGTTCGAGCCTATATTTTTTGTTCAGATCCTCTTGTTGTATATATGTGTTTATCCAGGGGTACGGCGGGGCCCTGTCCCGTCATATGATACTGTTGTTACTCTTAGAGGTCTGTAGACATATGTGTGGGTTTGTATATAGTTGCGGTTAGTTGTGTATATATGACTTACGTTTTGGGACGTTCCCATTCGTAGTGGCAGCCTTGTCGGCTTGCGTGTGTACATATGTTCTGGGATACTGTATGTAGTGGCAGCCTTGTCGGCTTGCATGTATATAGTTGGGACGTTCCCACATGTTATGATAGCCTCGCCGGCTTATGTACGATGTTATCTGTTGAGAGTTGTAACTCCTCAGGAGACAGGTTGCTGTGATATGTATATATGTGACAGTTTTGAGACGGCGTCTTGCCTTTTTATATAAGTTCCTTATTATGCTAGTTATGGGCTGATTACGGCTAACAGGTGTGTATACGAGTGTCCAGCTCGGGCACTAGTTGCGGCCTACGGGGTTGGGTCGTGACAATATTCGTTGGAGATGCATCTTCCTTTTCTCATAATACGACTACTTCTTAAGCGCGCGTACTTCGCATATTTTTTTCTTTCTATACCCATACTTATTCCTTTACATTCTTTCCTCCTCAATTTATCTTATTACCTCCCATTTTATAATCAATCCTTCATTCCTCGCGCAAGGAACCCTATTCTTAACTCAGTACCGCCTTGTCCTTTAGAATATATTACTTCTATACAATCCATTCTTCGCTTCGAAAACTTATTCTGTTCATTCTGATCATCCCCTATGATACTTATTATGCTGATCCTTTTCCTAACAATCGTTTTATTTCGCTATTCATCTTTCTGTAGTCTTGGTATTTTACATCCAACCACATATATCACTCATGATCTCGATTATACAAATTACAAACTGCTACTACTTCGCCATATCACTATGCTCTAATTTCTTTTTCGAGTTGGCTTCCTTTTTCCTTTTGCTTGCTATCATTTTGCATACGGCGAAACCTCTATGCCGGACTTTCCCCTGACAAGGTCTTATAAGCTTTCTTATCTACTGGCCCATGGCTCGCTTATTGGTTTCACACTTGTATTCACTCTTTATTCATATAGAATGTGTCACATCTTTAGTCGTTTCCTCGCTACACTTCACTTACTTTGTATTACAGTTCTTGCTACGTTCTCATTATATCCTGATCATAATCAACTCTATAGAGTGCCACTTCTTGATCTCATTCGTAAGCCTGCTTATAAAATAGAATAAACCTCGCGAAGTAAGCATACTTAACCTGTTACTCTTTCTAATCAGCCCTATTACACTTACCACATAAGTAGTCTTACCAATGTATTCACATTCGCTATAACCCTTCGTATTTCGTACCCCTGTCATGTTGTTACTTTATTTTGCTAATAGACTTGTCGTATTTTACTTGTGCTTATCCATCCAATCAATACTTCAATTCACACTCTATTGGAGTTACCCCTTCTCTTCTATGTCATACTTTAGTACTACCCGTCTTCCTAATTTACTTTAGCATTTCTCCTTACCATATCAATGTCGATCTTATAGTTCTTGTTACTATCAATTCAAGATTTAACTCATTTCTTGTAGTTGTCAACGATACTCTAACTTAATCCCGTCCGCCATTACTTTTTTTTTTCAACATCTTTTCCCGTTAGGACATATTACAAACTTATATCTTATCTCCTTTAAATCCTAGGAAAATTTCGGCAGAGTTTCCTCTATATTTCTTACTATCAAAAACCTGCACGCAGCAAATACCAACAATGCCTCACAGGGCTAATATATATATACGACATATCTCATCCACACAGGGCTCCCAATTTCAAGTAAAAATACAAAGATGTCGAAACTTACCACATATATCACACCTCGAGATGTAACTGATCCTTTAGCGATCTACCCTGTTATACCTTCCTATTTACTTTCCCTTTCATTCTTCAGCTTTACATTTCAATCATACCTCAATATTCTTACCTTACCCAATATACATCTCTCGTGCCGTTGCTTACCTTTGTACTGATTCATTCAATTTGTTTAGTTCACAAACTTATAACTGAACCTATCATCAAGAGATACAGTTAATCAATTCCTCTGTTGTAAGAACACTGACTTACCTCTATGACAACCAATCCATTATCACATAAATACATATTCTGATAACGTAGCCTCAACAAAGTGACTTACCTCTGTAACTTTCAATATCGTCAATCACTTTCTTCTGTCGATACCGTTCTTCTGCTGAAATCAAGGGTTAGTATAAAGAACCTCATTTCCTATGGCTTGGCTCTATCGCACGATCTTAGATATGAAAGAAGAGTAACCATCCTAAATGCCCTGTAGCCTCCTGTTTATAAATATGGCGCACAACACACCATAAACAAGACTCTACTAGACACGACTTTGCAGACAACCCCTAGGACGAACTGCACTGATACCACTTTTGTCATACCCCAATCTCATCAGGGCATGATGGGCACCCAACCCTTACTTAGAGTTGAGCGAACCCTCTGGTATTAACACAATGAAACTGGACATATAAATTTTTTTGGAAATACAATAAAGTACTTTCAGTCAAACCACAGAAATTTGCGAACGATACTCAATTAATAAAAATCCGAGTAAGTCAAACTACTACCTGGTCGCTTTACTGAACACATGACATCGCAACATACTAACCACAGGACACTATCTGCAAAGTCTCTAAGAGTAAACACTTAAATCATATGAGTCGGGACGGTCTGGCTGTACAATACACATATATGATAACCATAATGACTCGACGCTTGCTCCGGAAGAAAATGGAGTTTGTCAATCCCCGATAGCCAACCACCCTAGCTGAATACTTTTACCCGCAAAACAATGCGGGGCATGTGGCATGAACACGGCGTCCCCGGAAAAGGGACGTCGGTACGAACAATGTCACCCAGGGAGTATGTAAGGCATAAGAACATCAAGTACGGATGAATCATGAAACCGGTCTCGATATTTGAATGCATACGTGGCTAACATACGAGAATATCTCATAACTCTCGGGCCGGCGACTCTATGGCGTATGATAGGCATGGGTTATAATATAGCGATAGTGATGTGGAACGCACGGCCGATCCGTATATAATATAATAGTGCGGGAACGTACGGCCGATCCATATATAATATAATAGTGCGGGAACGTACGGCCGATCCATATATAATATAATAGTGCCGAGGAACTTACGGCCCGATCCATATATAATATAATAGTTCCGAGAAACGTACGACCCGATCCATATATAACATAATATACATAAATGCGTATAAAACTCGGAAAAGATGATACCTGAACCTCCTGGGGTGACATGTGAAGCTAGTATGGTAAGTCTCTGGGCGTTATGGACATAAAACATAGGAGGCCAAGGATACAAATATCTCTACGCTATCTAAGAATAGAGTCTTTGGAACTCGCTTGCTCCTTGTGTTCGTTCATATGATAAGGATCATACCAAAATGAAAGAAAGGGATAGCCTTAACATACCTTTATATCGAACCTTTACTAATAGTGTCGGAATAAGCCTCTATGACTTAATCTTGAACAACCGTACCCAGTCAGTTCTATCATGAACTTACTACAACCAAGTGACTACGATAACTTAATCGAAATGGGATATGAGGTTGCTGCATTTGCTTCCATCAAATGAATTGTCCCCCATGGTTAAATCAAACGGTTGCTGAACGTCTGTTTGCCTCTTCATAATGAACTTCAAAGAAAAATGTTGTTGTACTTTTTTTTTTTTTGCTTCCAAAATGAATCCCAAAAGTTAAAGACCTAATTCTCCAAGCGAAAAATGAACAAGCTGGACATATTTGGTCTACTTGAATCACTAAAGAAACACGTGGACTCCTACCACTTCATTAGCTACCCATTTGATTAATTAGTCACTATTATAATTTAACAAAGTTACTCCACGTTGACAGCCCCAAAAGCCACATTTATCTATGCTCATAATTACACATAAAGATGATCTTTCCCCACATGGGACCCACGTGGACATATTGTCCCCTAAACATTACCTAAATGTTTTTGATTCCACATCTCATCTCATTGGACTAATTACCGATATAAATAATGTTTGATCTCAATTCACTTAAATATTACTCGCCTCTAACTCACTTCATATACTCATTATTATGGTCATGTAATATAAAACTAGTCCACAACTTCATTTACCACACATAAAATATTATTTCCAATCACCATCATTCCACTTTCGAGTCTTAAATAATTTCGGGACGTCATTCCTTTTACACATTGATCTCTTGATTCCCATACTTGAATATGACCAAATCCTCGAGCTCGAATAAATTTGCTCATGTTGGACGGTCAAATTTTCTAGTCCAAAATGCAGGATATTATAGCTTGGACCGTATTTCATTCAAATAAAATTCGAACCTTGACAAAACTTATTTTCTTTGATTTGTTTAACTTCTAATCTTTATGATACATCCGAAATCACTCTAACCACCTATGAGCTTGAGGGATAACCTCATTTCTGTTACTAGTGTCATTTAACTCGCACGCTTTCCAACGCTTGAAAACACGGGATGTAACACAGATGATTATATAGAGATTGTAACACTCACATTCTTGAAATAAAATACTACATTTTGTTACTCAATTTTCCTGTCTTGATTATTTATTTTTCTAAGACCCGGAAATTTGTTGGTTGCAAATTTTGGCATGCCAGTGGGACTATCTCTACCTCTCATCTCTCCACATTAGTCATCAAATCGCAAGAACACTGAAATGGCATCCAAGAAGATCAACTCGAAGTCTACTGCTGTTAACGCTACTGACTCCAAGTTTTCCTCTGAGGTGGAGAACATATTGGATGCTACTATGGGAAGTTTGGGACCCGTCACTAGGAACAAAGCAAACTTACTAGGACAACAAGCATCTCAAGTGTGGTCCGCATCAGTTCCTGTCTTTGAATTCAATCCTCAAAGGGGGCAAGAGTCTTTCCGGATGGATTGGAAGAAGGAGAGAATATTGTTGAGATCGTTGAAAAGACGTTGGCTCGGCTTTCTCCACTTCCAAGAATCTCATCATTGAAGATGAAGATGATGCCTTGATCACTAGATACACCTTTCTATCACTCCATGAAATCTTTTCCTTTCGAATTTCAGTTTGAGGGAAAATCCATGTTTTGCTCCATCATCTACAACAGCCATCCAAGCAATGATGACTAACACCTCAACTATGGAAGATCAACTTGCGAGCTTGATAAAGGCGATTGATGACTTGACGAAATATGTGCAAGACCAAGATAATCGAATTATCAAGTTGACCGACAGATTTGATAGCGTAATGGGGGGGAGGGGATTCGAGTCATGCACTTGGTAAGCATCCTATGGTATAAGAAAAAGAAGATCCATCTACAAAACAAGTGCATGTTCTTTGAAGAACTACAAGTATCCGCTAAAGGATTAATCCCAATTCATCAACTGAAGGACTTCATTATGGGAACCATTAAAGACAAGTATGATGTTTTGCTAAGTCTTCGGTTACATACGCCAAGCCATACACTTCAAGGATCGATGGGTTAAAGATGCCTACAGGTTATCAACCACCAAAATTTCAACAATTTGATGGTAAAGGAAATTCGAAGCAACATGTTGCTCACTTCGTGGAAACTTGCAATAATGCTAGAACTTATGGGGATAATCTTGTTAAGCTGTTTGTGCACTCCTTGCAAGAGAATGTGTTTGACTGGTATACGAATCTCGAGGCTGGTTCCATTGATAGCTGGGAGCAACTTGAACATGAATTTCTCAATCGCTTCTATAGCACGAGCCGTATTGTAAGCATGGTTGAACTTACAAATATGCATCAATGGAAGGATGAACCCGTCATTGATTTCATCAATTGATGGAGGATGCAAGCCTCAATTGCAAAGACAGACTTAGTGAGGCCTCTGCATTAAAATGTGTATCCAAGGAATGTACTGGGGACTTCTTTATATCCTACAAGGAATCAAGTCCAAGTCTTTTGAAGAATTGGCTACACGTGCTCACGATACAGAGTTAAGCATGTCCTCAAACGGAAATCAAGGGCCACCTATTTATGAGCCTCACAAAGGGAAAGACAAACAAGAAGTAAAGCGAGGGGGTAGGTTTGTGCCAAAGTCTGAAAGCAAAGAGTCGATGAATGTTAACTATGCACCATTAAAGGTCACCACAAAGCTAAGCAAGAAACAAAGTGTGAAGACCACATCTTTCCAAAATAATGGCGGCAAAAAGTTAGAAAGAAATGCAAGCAAAAGAGTATCCATTCCTAGACGCAGATGTTCCAGCAATATTTGAAGAACTTCTTGCATTGAAACTTATTGAGTTACCCGAAATGAAGCGACCAGATGAAGCTGGGAGGACTAATTATCCAAACTCTTTTGCAAGTACCATCGTTTAAAGTGTCACCCTATTGAAAAGTGTTTCATCTTCAAAGAAAAGGTCATGGATTTGGCCCGTGAACGAAAGCTATTGCTCGAAGATGAGAAGGAAAATTCGAATCAAGTCTCTGTCACATTTGGCTCACTGGATCCCATAGTTCTTTGCAACTTTCTTTGAAGTACGTGAATGTGAAGATATTTCGACCGCGTCACCACCAAAGATGATTAAATTTGGTGACTTCGATCCCATCAATGTCAACATGCCATTTTGCATTCCTATAATGCATGATGTAATAGTGAAGGAGAAAACTTTAGAAGGAAGTCAATCTCGTGGTGATCAAACTAATGATGATGGATGGACTTTAGTGACTCAGCAGAAGCACTGCAAAACGAGCTCACGAAGAGCCAAGTAAACAAGTGACAAGAGGAAAGATGATGAAAAGACCCAACAAGCAAAGGGTAAAGAAGAATGTGAAGAAATCAACAAACGAAGAGGCTTACTATCAAAAGCCACGTTGTCCGATAACATTTGAGGAATTCTTGCAAAGCTGGTTTCGCATGAAGATTTCTCACTATTATACCAAGGCCTCATGTTGCAATATTGATGAAGAAGACATGAAAAAGGAAGATGCGATATTGTTGTCACTTCCATTGCATAAAAACCTCATCGAGACTCACTCTGAAGAAGTGGACACTTGTGATACAAAAATCACGTTCACTAATGATGATCTTTTGTTAGGCAAAACATTGCATAATCGTCCTTTATATATGGTTGGTTTCATGCGTGAGCATAAAGTAAATAGAATTATGATTGATGATGGGTCTGGAGTCAACATTCTCCCAATCTGCACTGTGAAAGAGCTTGGAATCTCGGTAGATGAACTATCTGAAAGTCGTCTAATGATTCAGGGATTTAATCAAAGGGAGCAAAGAGCCACAGGTGTTCTCAAGCTGGAAATCAATATGGGAGATATGTGCTCAAGCGCATGGATGCACGTGATTGATGTAAAGACCTCATGTAACATTTTGTTAGGAAGGCCATGGATACATGAAAATAAAGTGGCTCCATCCACCTACCATCAGTGCTTTAAATACTTTAAAGATGGGGTCCAAAAGAAGATAGTTGCTGATGATGAACCTTTTGCGCAGACAGAAGCACACTTTGCAGATGCGAAATTCTACTTAAAGAACCGTGTCTCGAAGGAGGTTAAAGTTGATAACGCGATGCTAATGAAAAGGGCTGATCTTTGCAAAGAAGGCTGATCTACCAACCGGAAAGGTGAAGGTTATAATTGAAAAGGATCAAGCGCTTTCTAACATGAGTAAGGTACCCAAGATAAACATGTCATCTTCAATTAAAGAAGATACTCTATTTTTTCACTATGTCTCAAAGGCGAAGAAGGGTGAATGCCGGTCTTCTGAGCTGCAGGGTAATGTGTTAAGTGGGTTGACCTTTCCTATGAAGCAAATTGATGCATTCAAATCATCTTCAAAAATGGTGGAAGGATTTGTCAAATCATCCAACCGTTGTTCACACGAATCATTTCCTGAGAAGCACACAGATGAGGGTTTTGACCCAAACGCCTACAAGTTATTAGCGAAAGCTGGATACAATCCCAATGAGCCTTCTAAATTAGGAAAGCTCCCGCCATTGGAAAGGAAAATCATGGACTAACCCCTACCTAGGAGGATGATGATAGAGAAAGGATGTCTTTGTCAAACAATCTAGTGAAGGTTTGGGTTACAAACAACCTTCGCACCGATCCGCATCTCATAAGAAGGCAGCAACACATTACCACTAAAGAAGAGTCGACAACGTCTAACCAAAGGCTTTCTCGTGTTTAATCGACACTAGCAACTCCAGGACTTCGGTGTTTGATAGATTGGGTCGTTCAAGAAGAAACACAAGCGCCAAAGGAATAATAGAAGGATGGAAGCGCTGTTTATGCTTCAAAACATTTTAGGATTGCCCAAGTTTGATTCCTTCTAGAATGAGGCGAGAAACAAAACTTGTAGTCTCATGTGGGGAGGTCCTTAAAGCAAAAACACATACCACAATCCATACCAAAGAGTGTGATGAAGATGAAGAAAGTGTAGGATTATCATATCACATCACAATCTGGGACGAACAAAGCGCTACGCTTCATTCAAGAGTTGAAGAAAAGTTTGTTGATATTCATGCATGTCATCACATATCTTTCAATTATGGTGATCCCTAAAAAGATGAAGACGCTAAAAATGCACCGCCTGAGTTTGAGAAAGGGGTAAAGGCGACTGTTGATGCATTAAAGGAAGCTAATCTTGGAACTGATGAAGACCCAAGGACCACATATGTAAGTGCCTCACTGAATGTTGATGAAGAAAACAAATATGTTGAGCTACTTATGGAGTTCAAAGATGTTTTTGGTTGGAGTTATAAGGAGATGCCAGGATTAGATCCCAAAGTTGCAGTTTATCGTCTCGCCGTAAAATGAGGTACTCGTCCTATTAAGCAAGCTCAATGTTGCTTTAGATCTGAACTAGTTCCCTTGATTGAAACTAAGTGAACAAACTCATTGATGCGAGTTTCATTCGTGAAGTTAAGTATCCTACATGGATTTCGAGCATCGTACTTGTAAGAAAGAAGAATGGCCAAATCTGAGTTTGTGTTGACTTTAGTGTCACGACCCTGACGATGGGCGCGTAACAAGTGCCCGACCGCCGGCTGGCCAAGCACTCCTATGCTTGCATATACGCCACCGACTATCACGGGCCCATATACAATCAGGCGAGCCGCTGTTGTTCCCGAATAATCAACGCAGAACACCGCAGGAACTCACGCCCCAACACGTACATATAAACATAAGCAACGAGAGTAACGGCGCGAGCCGATTTGGCCGACACATATATCTCTGTACAACAAAATAAACGCTAACGAGGCTGCATAACATCACGACTACATATCACTATCTACAGACCTCTATGGAGTACAAACTATAGAAATAATAGCACAAGGCCCTACCGTACCCATATATGTACGTAACGGAATAGCATACCCAAAGGGCTATAGATCCGGATCAATGGAGTGCGTCGGCTAACTCGAGGGAGGTCTCTGTGAATCGTCCGATCGGCTACCCGATCCTGCGGGCATGAACGCAAGCGTCCATAGAAGGGACGTCGGTACGAGTAATGTACCGAGTATGTAGGGCATGAATAGTAACATAATAAGGGATGTAAAGTATGAATAATACAGAATGGAAATATAGAGCGTATCGTAATATAAAAGAGTAACACGTACATACGAGTGCCTCTTTAGGGCGGATGCCATGCGTGCTAGCTTTCTTTTGAAAAAACATTTCTTGTTCATATATATAGAAAATAGAACATATCATATTGCCGAGGCGTCGGCTCCGATCCATTTAACCACATATATCCGGCGTCGGGCATCCGTGTCCGGCATCCGGTGTCCGGATGATATTATGTCATATTATACCAGCGATCGGTGGTTACGCGTATATAACGCTCTCTCCCCTTTTTCCCATATTCCCCGTATACATACATACATACATACATACATACATATATATATATATATATATATATATATATATATAAACGGCACATGCGGGAGAGCTCAAGGAAAGTTATGTCTCTATCGGAGTGACGTAAGGTCGGTAACCTCCAATTACATTATGGAATAATCATGATCGTCATGTCTCACCTTGAAGGAACAATTATTATAAGGTGAGACTATCAATGGAGAATAATATCAAGAGGAAACATATATTAAGGTCATAAATCTCATAAGGCATCAATTCATATACTATTTTGAAGTCTTTAGAAAATAGAGACATTATCGAGGAATAAAATTGAGGATCAAGAAATAGCTCAATATTCTCATATTCATATTGAATCCACAACTTGAGACTTTCAAACATGAAACCATTCTCATCATAGACATATTCTCATCTTTGACATCCTCGTTGTCATTACAAAATCATGTCCGTCGTTGTAGTCATAAAAGCTTACAAAATCATAAACCTTTGTTTTGGAAAAATAAAATACGGACATTTTGAAAAACATTTACGGGTTATCAGGAAGGGAATTATGCCTTGGAATCATAGACTTTTAACTTTGATAACAAGGAAGATATGGAAACATTTATGAAATCAAAACATAGGAATCATGCCTTTGAAAGAAAGGGACGAGCATTAACATACCTTTTTGGTTGCCTTAACTTTAACTATTCAACGCTTCGCCTCCTAGGCTCGTAAATCTCTATTCAAGAAAATTTATACTATTGTTAGACTCATCTTCATAGGCATGTCGTAAGCCCTCAAACTAACTCTTTCTAGAATTTGCTGAAATTTCGGCAGCATCTCCCCTGTTTATATGCCTAGCCCGAAATTTTAATTCAGCAACCAACAACAACAACAACAACGATAATAACATCATTTCCAACACCAATATGTACCATAAAATATCCCACACGATGTTTTTCAATTTTCACAACCAACCAACTCGCTATACAATTATTTAACGACTTTATATCCGTAAATAAACCAAAATTAACATTAATAATAGGAGATTCATACCTTATTCTTGTTAAAACAGCGATATCTTCAATATCCACCTTGAAACCACCGCGAAACCATCTGCTAGAATCACATCCGCGTTTATCAGGGCTTTCGATTAATACTCGTCGCTTGAAAATTGCTTACTTTGTGATTCCTTCTCTCTCTCTCTCTTCAATTTTCTGGAAATTTCCAGCAAAATCTGGTGAAAAAAGGGGTTTTTACCCTTTATATAGGGTCAAATTCGAATTCGGGTCCTTGTAGCAATTATGTAGCGACAACGTAGCGATCGTAGCACGCGTTTCGCTTTGTCGCCGAACTTGTAATGTCCATAATTCTCTACTCCGATATCCTATCGATGAGCAGTTTATTGCGTTGGAAACTAGACTCGTCGAACTTCATTTTAGGATTTTGTTTCACTTCATATGCTAAGAGATATTCACCCCCAAGTTGGATCAAAATTTTCACACAAAACATTACCCATCCTTTCTCCAAAGTCGTAGTACTCCACTTCTTCCACTCATTTTCTTATAGAACCTTCCGGTATACCTTATATACATCCTTCACTCATTAAATATACTTAATAATGCTTGCTCCTTATATTCCAAAGTGGTTTTACTTAACCCTAACTCAACGTACTTATGTTTCAAATTTGATAAGTGTTCTTTTTCGAAGATATGGGGTGTAGCATCCTTCCCCCTTGTAGAAACATTCGTCCTCGAATGTTGCTTTGATATCTTCGAAACCCACGACACCATATTTGATTCGTTAGAACAATTATTTTTTCCTTTAGGTCCGATTACCATTTTCTTAAACTATAACTTCGATCAGTCTCTTCTCATTCTTTCTTAACTCTTTGATTGCCTTCAGTCATCTTCTTTCACTTCTTTGTCCTCGTGTACATGATCGGAAATTAACTAGCATATCGCTCTTATTCTTTCTCCATTATGGTAGTCTTGACTTGCCGTGCCATAACTATTCATCGTCCTGTAAGTACTCTTTCTCTTTTTTTTTTTTTTTTTGCTTCTTGTTTCCTTGTTAGTAGGCAGCTACCTTTCTCTCTTTACGGCGCCCTCTTTGCATTTACTTCTTCGGTGCCATCTTGGGCTATCCTTTTTGTACACGTTGATATTAGATATACACTGTACCAATTTTTTGTAGTCCATTGACCTCTCTAATCGTTACATCCTTGTCGCCATCTCGTTTACCCTTACATTCCAAATGTTTACCCAGCATAACTGTGTCACTAGTGAACTTAATGGTTATGTTCCTTTCTAAGGCCAGTTATATTATTATCTGAAATACATATATACGTAATGTTTCTTCGCTATTTATTATCCTTCGCAGTCCAGTTACACTCATGGCAAACTTATAATCCGAGTTCAACTAATTTCATAGCTCGCAATATCTTTGAGCTCCTACTACAACTTTTTCTTTACTTCCTTCCCTCACATCTATCAATACAATCCCAAAAGCATAGGACTACGGCAATTCTTCTATTATGACTCTCTTGCAACACAAGTATACTTATCTTCGATTTCCTTGTATCGGCGATTGTTTCGTCAGTCGTTATTCCTTGTTGGCTTTCCGGTGTGCCTTCTTACAATTGTAGTTGGGCATAGCTTCACGTTGACGGTTCATATAATTCCATAGCATATGCTCTCATGTTCAGTATAATTAGTGGTCCATGAACTATTTTCTAATATCTGGTGAACTATTTTATTTCCATTCATAAGAGCAGCGTTCTTCCTTTCTTCGGAAAATTACCAAACTACCAATCGTTGTTACCTTCGTTATAATATTCGTTGTCATCCGAAGTGTCCTTTGGATTTGTCATCCTCACCATTATCCTTTGTGGTAACCGAGCTTGTAGACCTTTCTTGCTCTCTTTATTACCCTTTAGGACATGTCACTGCATACTTAGGTACGGCGTAATTGTTTTGCCCGATACGAGGGATTCAAATCATGGTCTAAAAATATCGTAGTTCATCTTGGCGTAAAGTGCTCTCTTGAGTTATCTTCCATACTTTCTCCCTATGTCTGCCTCATGGTACTCTTATTGTCAATTCATTTCTACTTCTTTCCGTTACCTTCCCGATATGCCAATATCCTCGAACTACGTCCCCGAGCTAATAAATCTCCTCGGAACTTGAAATGTCATAGTTCTTTTAAATCTAGTATGTTCTTCCCTTATTAAGGAGGTCCTTATACGCCCATAGCCTTCGAGTAACCGTGTCTTCGATAATTATCGTCGCCCTTCACGATCTTCTTGGGGCTAGGGTTCCGTCATCGTATGGTCGACTTGTCTATCTTCTTGCTAGTTACACTCTTGTATTCAATTGGAATACTTATAAGGGTTAGATCAATTCGATGCCTTCTTTTTCATCTTTTCACACTCTGTCTTTTATGACTAATGATTTCTGGACCCGTCGAGTTAATGGGGACATCGGGGGGATTCACCACGTCCTTTATGAAGTCTTCGATTATACCTTACTCCTTGTTTTTCTCCCCAACTTTGCTTATACATATCTAAAACTTCTTGCCCTGAGTTCTTCTTCCATTTGTGTCTATATCATCATTTTTTTTCAGCATTTCCATACCCTTCCATCTACTACTAGTCCTTTCACCCGCTTAGCTCACTTACCCATAATTCTTCTTAACTACGCGTTCGTGTTGCAGCTGTGCATCCAAGTTTTTCGAGTGCCCTGCTACTTTTGCTACTAGCACAGAATTCTTACAGTTTACACTCTCTCTATCCTCGTTCGTCAAACCTTTATCTATCGTTCTGATGCTACGGCCGGGTGGGCTTCCATGCACGTTCCTTATATTTCATTCCATTTCCTCTATGATCGAATCTCTCGGTCTTCACATGAATTCTTATTCCATGTCATTAATTTTCTAATCAATTATGTCGACTCATCATCCTCGTTCTTTTCTCGATGAGTAATCGGTTTCCTATGGGTGCTCTCCACGGGGATGAACTAGGCCTAATAAAGCCTTTCTCAAGCAAGTCCTTCAATTGCTCCTTCAATTCCTTCAACTCTGCGGGAGCCATTCTGTAAGGTGGAATAGATATAGGCTTGGTGTCCGATAACATATTAATAGCAAAATCAATCTCTCTTTCCGGAGGAAGGCCTGGAAGCTCTTCCAGGAATACATCCGGAAACTCATTCACTACGGGAACTGGCGAAGAGGTTGGCGGTTCAGCTTCTACATCTTGAACCGAACTAGATGATAAATGCAACCTTTTGTGATCATTTTCCTTGCCTTTATATAGGAAATAAACCTACCTTTTGGTGACGCAGTATTCCCTTCCATTCTAAAACTGGTTCTCCCGGAAATTGGAAACGAACCATTTTCATTCTACAATCGACATTGGCATAGCAAGAAGCCAACTAATCCATGCCCATAAGAACATCAAAATCCACCATTTTTAACTCATGTAAGTCAACCATAGTACGATGGTCGCAAATCACAACTACACAATTTCTATACACTCGGCTGGCTATTACCGATTCACCAACGGGTGTAGACACCTTAAAAGGTTTGATCAATTTCGGTTTGACTCTAAACCGAACCACAATATATGGAGTAACATATGACAATGTGGAGCCCGGATCTGTCAAAGCATATATATCATGAGAAAATACCGATAATATACCTGTGACAACATCAGGAGAAGACTCAAGATCTTGGCGTCCAGCCAAAGCATAAATACGGTGCTAAGGACCGCTAGAACTGGGGACTCTCCCCCTGCCTCTACCATGACCGACTGGCACATGTGAACCTCGCCCCATAGGGCGTATAGATGATGAAGATCCGACTACCGACCCTGAAGGCTCGGTCCTACCTCTACCACCAACTGAGGGGCAATCACGCATAATATGGCTCCCGCCGAACACATGAATAGCAAACCTTGCGAACCTAATCTCCAAGCGGCCCCAACGTAACATCCCACACCGGGAACATCGTGGCACGGGTGGCCTCGCCCGACCGAATCACTCCGAACTAAGATCCGAAAAGCTCGACTCGGCCGGAATGAGTAGATCTATCAAATCTCTGGCCTGTAAACCGTGGAGGCGCACTAGTCATAGAATGGCCTAAATGCCTAGAAAACTACTGTCTGTGCCCGCCTCTAAACTCACTCATCGAACCCGAAGATCTAGCCCTCTTGTTATACCCTCTATCATGCTCACGCTCACTTCTTTGTTGTTGTTGGCTTTCTTCTAAATTCTGGACATGGGCTTGAATGCGTGAAATATCCATATTGTCCTGAAGGGACGCAGTCAAGCACCTATCCATCAAATGTGGCCCTAGGCCTTTCACATATCGGTGAACTCGGTCATCCATATCTGCTACAATGGCCGAAACATACCTAGCCAAAGAATTGAAGCGGAGACTATACTCTAAAGCACTCATACTCCCTTGCCTCAAATTCAAGAACTTATCGGCCCTAGCTCGCCGAACCTCTGGAGGCAGGTAATGCCGGAGGAAGGCATATACAAATTCCTGCCATACCGGGGGAGGCGCATTGGCCCCCCCGTGAAGCCATCCATACCGTGTACCAATGAACCACAACATCCCTCAATCTATAGGATGCTAACTCTACCGATTCGGTGTCCGAAACATGTATCAACCGAAGTGTCCTCAACATTCCATCAATAAAATTCTGAGGGTCCTCATCCGGCTTTGATCCAAAGAATTTCAAAGGATTTAAGCTAATAAAATCACGGGCCCTTGCACTAACAGCTCTATCACCTTGCCATGTACCTTGCCGCTGGGTCTGGGCGGCAACCAATTGAGTAAGCAAATGAATGGCCTCTTTTACATCTTGGCCTGAAGCATCCGGTGGAGGAGAGGTCTTTGGAGGTGCGGGGCCGAGATCCTCACGCTCCCTCGAAAACGCACCGAATGAGAGGACCAAGATTGAGCGCATTACGGGACTCACTTTCCTCTACAACCGTTGGCGGTGCTCTTTCGGCCTCTTTCGCCACTGTCTTGCCCTTTTGGACCGCCGTAGCCTTTCTCTTTACAAGCATCTCTGAAATACATAACACACGGTTAAGGAAAAAGAAGTCCTTATATCATAACTCTATCGCACGATCTTACGAAGAAAGAAGGTCATTCATTACTAAAATGCCCAGAAAGAAGGTCATTCATTACTAAAATGCCCGCAGCCTCTTGTTTATAAGTGTGGCGCGCAACACACCCATAACCAAGACTCTACTGGACACGGCTCGTAGACACACCCTAGGACAGAACTACTCTAATACCACTTTTGTCACGACCCAACTGGAGGGCCATGACAGGTACCCGGTGCTAACCCACCCGGGCACCTCTTTTCATACATTCACATTACATCTAGGTGAGCCACATAGCTAAATCATTCTTTCTATCCATCATTCATACTATTTCCATTGGGCAACGATACATTTATATTACCATTAACAACTATGCCCACAACAATGTACATAAGCGACGAGGCTAACAAAATGATATCCAAAATATAAGCCGACAAGGCTAAATACATCTAACCATATATACATGTCTACGAGCCTCTAAAGACAAGTATGTCATATCATATAGGCGGGACATGACCCCACTATGCCCATAAGTATGTACACAAAAGAATAGATACCAAAAGCTATAGCTCCGAATGAAATGGAGCTCCGCTACGTAGTCCCTGAGTAATAAAGCTATAGATCAAGCCTGTCTCCCTATCCACCTGCGGGCATGACGCAGCATCCACAAATAAAAGGACGTCAGTACGAAGAATGTACTGAGTATGTAAAGCATGATCAACATCATTATAGAAGCATAATAAACAACATAAGAAATAACGTAAAATGGGAGGTAGTAGAACCATCGTCATAAGCACTTACTTGCTTTTCATAGGGACCTTCCATTTCTAATGCGTGATTGTGTACATACATCCATATCCGTATCCGTAGTCGTATTCGTATTCGTACTCATTTACATTCCATATCCATATTCATATTCATATTCATATTCATTTACATATTCATGTACATATTCATATTCATAGCATACCCGACCATGAAGGATCGGTGTTTCATATACCCGGCCATGGCAAAGCTCGGTAATTATACATACCTGGCCCGATCAAAGCTCAGGGTTATCCGTACTCAACTGCAGTGGTGTGTGCGCAATACATATCATACCTGGCCATATAAGCTCGGGGTTACATAATAGTCATACATAACATATATACGTAAGAGCTCATAAGCATCTTTGACATCATTACTATCATCGTTTTATTACATTTATCCTTAGAGGATCACTCATCATATAAGGAATTTCATAGAATTGTAACACAACGAGAATCATACGCTTTAGTAGCTTTAGAGATAGAATCATTTGGAGGGCATCATAGGCTCATGAAAGAATAGATATATGGCCAAAGAACCATGCCTTATTGAAATAAGGGTTAGCCTTACATACCTTTTCATTCAACTATTCTATCACTTGAACGTTCTCCTTCAATGCTCACGTTTCTACCTTCAATAGAGTTATACTAACATTAGAAAATCGATAGCTTAGCATGCTTGACTAAAGCTAGAGAAAATTGGACAGCATCTCCTTTATTTATTCAACTTCCCCAGATCATATATCAACTCCCAAACATCTATAATAACATTCACAGCATCATAACGATAGTCTTCATTCACCTACATTATCCATATTTCTCAATCCACTTCAAATCATCCATAATCATGGTCATGACACACTATTACATTCACTCCTATATAATGTCTATCCCATGTTTTTAACGCCATTTATAACATAATCCTAATCACAACATATCAAGAATCATGACTCAATCCAAGCTACTACTAAAAAATATCACTATTCTCACATTCATGACCCATTTTCTATCTCCTTCTACAATCCAAGTCTTTCAACCTCTCAATACCTTAAAGAACATGGAAAGATCATAAAACTTACCTTAGATGGTGTAGTAATGGACTTTGGGTGGAAACACTTCACTTGAGCAAAACCCTAGTTCCACTTCCACTTGGATTTCTTGTCTTGGATGAACTTTAATGAGTTTCTTACACTTGATTCTCTTGGTTTGATGAAGTTGATCATTAATATCTCTTGAATTCTTGTAGGAGAGGTGTGGAGAAATGTTCTAGAGGGTTCTAGAGAGAAGGGGAGTGAAGAGGAAATGAAATGAACTTGATCCCCTATTAATAATTCTCCGTAAATAAGACGATTTCTACGGACCAACATACGGTCCGTATAAATTTCACCGACCGTATGTACGGCCGTAGATTTGGTCCGGTGGAGGCTGGCCATCTGGGCTGAATATACGGCCTAACATACGGCCAGTATATTTTATACGGCCAGTATGTTGGGCCGTATAATGCCCAGTTCTTCCGAACTCGTTCTCGTCGACTCGTTTGATCTCCAATCCTTATGGAACCTTCTTGACACTTGTTTAGCACCTCATTAACAATCTAAGGGATGCTATAACTCTTCTCTGAAATATCATTAAGTCATCATTAACTTGTTACTCGCAATTCTCTTCCGATACTTAGCGTATACTTTGTCTTCTCTTGGCTAACTTCCTTCTCTTACCTCGAATGTCTTTGAAATCTCAATTAGGGTCATCAAATGCTATTTCTTACTTATTGAAATATTGTATACTTCGTGTCCTTCACTAGTCTATTCACTGTGCATCAACGGAGAATTTTCCAAGGTGTAACACCAGCAGTTGAAGATGATTTTGCCTTATGTTTTGGCCCTGCAATAGATTCATTACTAGCTTGCGGTCCTTCATGAGGTAGTCCCATTTGATGCTCAGCGGTATTTGGCTAAAATAAAAAATATTAATAGCAAAGTTATTTAGTCATGGCTTGAAGATGAGAGGTTCATGATTATAGCATTTTTAATAGCCGTCAAAGTCCTTGAAAAACTACTAATGCTGTCAGAAATTTCAACCACAGGTGAACTAGTGTCTCCCAAGCCGCTTGGACATGCTCGCACTCTCTTAAAATTATGATCTCCATCACTGTCATCGCTTTCATCTCGTGATGGTCGCTTGTTAGAAGCTTGACCAGCTTGAGTAGGTGCCTTCTTCGTTCGACCTTCTTCATCTGGAGGTCCTTTACTTTTTTGCAGCACAACAACCTTGGACTGCAAAATGGGAGGCTTGTCAATCGCTAAAACCTCATTTCCACATTATTGAAGGATATTTGTAACTGACTCAATCGCATTTACTAAGAATTGCATGCGACTTTCAAGAAAGCTCCCATGCACTTTCTCCCACCAGGATTTATAATTGGGTGATAAAAAATTTCTTCAAAGTGGTCCCGCTAGGAGGAAATACTGCTCTTGCCTTGGATTTAATTAGCACACAAATTCGTGCAAGTCTTAACCCATCTTCTAATGAAACCTTACGAAAATCTTAATCCAATCGACCGAGGACATCTTGGAAATAACCAAATTGGCGGCTGAACCTATGAGGGCAATAAGGCTCAATAATAAAGGCTCCCCCATCCCTCAAGGGAAGATAGTTCGAACGAATACTCAAAAAGTTATTCGACAGATACTCCATAGCAGTGCCATCATCGTATTAGAAGTGCGAATCAGGCCTTTCAACCATTGTTGCACCCCTAGCAATGTTCTCACATTTGTGAATACGCTTCCTTGCGTCCTCTTTTCAAAAAAAAATTGCAGCACCCTCTCCCAAATAAAAGGTCATGAGATGGTCACCTGGCGCATCTGCTAATGGATAGTGAGTCTTGAAATAATAAGCCAACCAAGCATACACGTAATGGGTCGGGAAGCAAGCTTGGTTAAGATCAAGTTGTGGGCACTGCGAAATTGTGTTCAGACCCCTATAAATGCTAGCTAAAACCGAAACTGCAAGGCCAACTCGTCGTCCACACGCAAGATGGCATACAAGCTTGAAAACACCAGGACGAATGAAGTCTCCCCCTCTAGGCATCACAAATATACACAACCAGCAAGACAAAAAGGCAGCTAAGTATGTTTCATCTGTCTTATGACCCATAACCCCTAACTTCTGGAACAAGACTTCTTCAGCAGTCGACCAATTAACAGCCTCATCAAATTCCCTAGTTGGATTGTGCGACGATTTGAAATGAGCGGACTTCTTTTCTCTTCTTGGCGGAGATTGTTCATACTTCGCAGCTTTCATACACCAAAACTTTACCTATTTTCTCATGGGAACATGTGGGTTATTGCTACATCCCTTTCGTAGCTACTGGAAGACATCAAATAAGTGCTCACAAGCCTGAGGGAGATACCTTTTGCCCTTGTCAAATGTGCCCGTAAGTTCTATAACGTTTGGCACAACCTCCTCGTAAGGAGTTCCTGCTATGGGTAGCCCACCAAATACGTTTAAGTCCCAAAGTGAGTCAGATATTTCTCCAGCTGAAGTAAGTAATGTGTTTGTAAGTGGACACCAAGCTTCGCAGAATGCTTGCATGATGTTTGTATTATGGTCATAAGTAAAAAGGGACTTATACACAGCATCATAAATTTTTGCTTCCTTCAAAGTTTTGTAACTCTCATGGAGAACATCTTGCCACCCCAATAACCAAGGATGTAATGAAACTCGTCACCAAGCATGAAAGTATCACTCTAACCAGTTTCTCCATTCAGAATTCGTTGCCCCAAGCATGGTAAAGAACTTGCAAACTTTTTAGTATGATGAAAAGAGGAGCGAAGCTCCCACGTTTTGGGCAGTCAGCTATGGTATTCAAGAGTCCAGTCACTCAAACAAGATGGATTCCCCAGAGGAGGCCATGAAGCAACATATTGTCCAACTAAGGGTGTTTCGACAGGCAATCTCGTCTCCACTTTGCTGTCCTTATGATCCGATATTATAAGATATTGTGCCTTGGAAGAAGAAGATGTCGAACCTCTGAAGTAAACCATGATTCAAACTGCAAAAACAAAAGGGAGAACTTATCAGCACCTTAACTTTGTAAAGTAATAATCATGGTTTTAAATTCAAGCATTGTATGGCCGCAAACAAAAAAAAAGGTTAAAGTCCTTAGCATAGACGGTGTATTGGCCTTGCTTCGGAAAAACAAAAAAAAGGGTTAAAGTCCTTAGCATAGACGGTGTATTGGCCTTGCTTCGGATTAAAAAAGGGTCTTTGACTTAGACGGTGTAGTGGTCTTTGCCTCAGACAAAAGAGTTAAAGTCCTCAGCATAGACGGTGTATTGGCCTTGCTTCGGACAAATAAAAAAAAGGGTCCTTAGCATAGACGGTGTAATGGCCTTGCTTCGGACAAACAAAAAAAAAGTCCTTAGCATAGACGGTGTAATGGCCTTACTTCGGACAAACAAACAAAAAAGTCCTTAGCATAGACGGTGTAATGGCCGTGCTTCAGACAAACAAAAAAATAAATAAAAGTCCTAGCATAGATGGTGTATTGGCCTTGCTTCGGACAAACAAAAAAAAAAGTAAAATTCCTTCCCATAGACAGTGTAATGTCCTTGCTTCGGATTAAAAAAAAGGGGGTCTTTGACTCAGACGGTGTAATGGCCTTTGTCTCGGACAAATTAAAGTCTTCAGCTCATAAGTTGTGTTGGTATTTGCTTCAAAAAATTATTTCGGAGTCTTTAAAATTGTTCACGGCGGAGCTCAAAAAAATTCCAAGACAGATTGAGTTGGCTTCTGAAAATATCAAAGACAAACAAATACACCAAGGACAAAGCTATACAATGTACAATAAAAATAATTCATTGTCATGAGATGAATTTTTTTTTAAAAAGTGCACACAAATGATAAAAGTCATCACAACCATTATGCAAATACGGTGAAGTACTATGTTGAAAATAAGGGGAAGGTGCTGCATATTAAACATGAGAAGCTTTACATCACATAATTGAAGGAAGACAGGCTAGCAATAGCCTAAATAAAGGAGAACGTTGGTTGCTGTAAAAATAAATAAATAATACAGTTCAAGGCTATATTCATAACAAGAAGGGAGAGCAAACATTACAATTATGTGGGTCATCATTCTTGACTTTTCCATGTTAGGGTTTGTGATTAAATCTTTACCATATCAAAAGTACAGAGGGTAAGGACGACAAAATTCAAACTCTTTAAGGATTATGTTCACAAGAACAATTTCACAATGTATTTTTTTTTTTTTTTGGATGTGACATAAAGGAAGAAGTATATTGTACTTGCTCAACCAGATAAAGAAAACAAAGCAATTAACATGAAAAAAAAAATGCTTGAAACGTGAGAAGTTAATAGTACAAAAAAAAAACACGTGATAATATAAAATGTTTATATTAAATGTAATCCACTTATTTATAAATTAAACTTAGACAAAGTCAAAATATTACAAGTTCATCTCCAAGAAAATAAAAATAGTAATTATTTTTTTGATAATTGAAAATTTTATATATCACGAAAAATTATTTACAATCAATTAAGATATGACGGAATGAGGTGTACTGATACTATATAAATTGAGGAAATGCTTTATAGCCTGTTTGGATGGGCTTAAAAAAAGCAGCTTATAAGCTGTTTTCAGCTTATAAGCTGCTTTAGATAAGCTAAGCTAAACAGGTCCAATTAATTTTTTGGGCTTGTTTTAAGCATAAAATAGCTTTAAGCTGGCCAGCCAAACACTCAAAAAGCCAATCCAAACGGGCTCTTAGAGTTTCATATTTATTTTTATTTAATAAATGTGCTAACTAAGTCAACTTGCTATGAATTACAATGCAGTAATTTCTAAAGCAAAGACTGAGGTTTCTAGAATTATAAGACGGGGAACACATGTGCAAGAATCGGGTAGTTTGGACTAATATCTGAAGTTTCTTTTGAATAAAAAGATGTTACTTCAAAGTCTAGTCTATGAAATTCAAAAATGGATATTTGACAAGTCTTGAATTTGGGAGCATTTATAGTCATTTAAATTTTATTGGATATAAATTCATAAATTAATTTGGACTATATTAAATTGAAGAAAATAGTTTAAATAATGTGGCTAATATGATTGGATTGTTCATCTAATCCTAAATACATTGGGCTAGTCCATTTAATTGGGCTCCAAATAATGCGCCCACTTTAATAGCTAAAGGTCCAAGCCCATCTTAAAATTCAGGCCCATGCCACATGTCAAGTGAGGTGGCAATCCAAGTCAAATTAATGGGTCAATGAAATCATGTCAAGGGTACGGATGACATGCTCTGACCAATCAAATCACAGAGCTACACCTTCCCTACAACTATAAATAGGGGGTCCTCATAACTCACAAAGGGGAGGAATTAAGAACAAGAAGTAAGAAGAGAGCTCGTGGATCAAAGTCTACATATTTCTCTACAAGCTACAAGTTCAAGCAATCAAGTTCAAGTTAAGTTCAAGATTAAGAACGAATACAAATATCAAGGCGTTCAAGATCAAGTTACTTGTTCGTGGCAAATTATCTAAGTCCAAATTCAAATACGAAGATTCAAGATCAAGCTGCTGAAGCCCTTGAATCTAAATCAAATTCAAGTTTCGACATAGTTTACATTATTGTTGGAGAATCAGAGGATTATATAGAGATTGTAACACTCAACATTCTTGAAATCAAATACTACATTTTGTTACTCAATTTTCCTGTCTTGATTATTTATTTTTCTAAGACCTGAAAATTTGTTGGTTACATCGTCATTATTTGGGATTTTAAATTCCACAAGTGAAATTTTAGGATATCTGTTCATTTTCGTATTTGGCGCACGAATTTCTTTTCCGTACTAAGAGTAGTAGTATGTTTGTTACGTTTGCTTATTCTTGGATCTCTAATACCATCTGATTGTTTCTTTTACTACGTTGTCCTAGTATCTTATTGTCATTACTGCTTATTAATTCTGTTTATTTTTACTGATTCTTTTTCAACTCTCCTTAAGCCGGAGGTCTATCAGAAACAACCTCTCTACCCGTCACAGGGTAGGGTTAAGGTCTCCGTACACGTTACCCTCCCCACACCCCACCTGTTGGGATTATACGTAGGTATGTTGTTGTTGTGTATCCCTAAAGGGGAATGTACATGGAAATGGTGTCTGTACTAGGGGGCGGGACTGTTACACGTGGATGGCATATCATAAACATGGCATGTGGAATTTTTTTTTTTTTTTTGAAAAAGGCATTCTGATCAATTATTAATCAAATCTAAGTTGAGTACATCATGAATCAAAGATGGGGATCTAGCATCCACTCTATAGCATAAGACATAGAACCCGAAGCCCAAGCTAACAGATGGGCACACTGATTCGCTAATTTTTTTACAAAAGACAACGAAATAGAAGTAAAGTCACACATAAGTGTTTTACAATCATGAATAATAACATCAAAATAAGAGTTGTTGCCGCAAGATTTCTCCCACACTTGTTAAACCAAATGACTGTCAATCTCCACAATAATATGTGTTGATGTAAAGTGATCCTTTAGCCGGCTGGCATGTGGAAAGTTGAAACTAAAGAGTTACCAACAAAAGAAAGACATTCTTTTTAAATAGGCTAAAAAGGAAAATAAGACAAATAAATTGAAAAATATTTATGTAAAGTGACTGTTGAGCCCACTGTATTAAATAAGATGTACTATTTAATACTCTTTCTGCCCCAATTTATGTGACATAATTCGGATTTTGAGAATCAAATTGTTTTATTTTGACTATGAATTCGGACATATGATCTTTAAGTTTGTTGAAAATAACATACATTATTTTAAAACTACATAAAAAGTATTATAAGTCACAATAATTAACAGTTTAAAATATTTTAAAAGTATAAAAATAAATCGCCGTCACATATTTTTTATTTGACTCTCAAAAAATGAAAAGTGATTGGGAACATAGGGGGTATTGTTATAGCTATTGTTATAAAAAAATAAAAAAATTATATCTCAAAAAATAAGTTAAACATATTTTTATTTTTTACTAGCCGTGATTAAAAGTCATTAATGCCATGATTAAAAGTCATTAATCACCCCATCTTGATTAGCCATTATTCTTCCTAGTGACTATTGAATAGCTTTGATGGCCACTCCAACGTTATCATCCTAACGTTAACTTTAGCCATGACATTTAATCCATTAAAGAGTTTTCAATGGTCTTTGACAATTGCCAAAGAGACGTTGCTGGCTATCAGAATTGGCTGGGACTTAATCCCAACTCTTTTTCTTTTGAATGAGATGTACAATTCTTCCTCCTTTCTTGTTTTGTGCTGGTCTTTCAATTAATGTTTGTCAGATTTTGACTCCTAATTTTGTATCAAAAGAGCTTGTTGAATTCTGAGGGATACATTTATACCGGATAAAATATCTTTAAGAATAGTATTTTAATTAACACAGCTCATGTTATAAAAAATTCCCTACAGCATTCGTGATAAAATATATTTTCCGTAAAATTTCCAACAACTATTACCTATAGCTTGTTTTCCGCCACAGATTCTATCCAAACTTTGTGGCCTGGTAATAGAAATTTTGGACCAGAGAAATCATTTTTATCTGAAGGACTGAGTTTTTCCTCCATACATCTCATCTGCAAACTGCACTAGAGAAAAAATTGAGCATCATTATGGATTCGATGCTGGTTTTTTCTAGCATTATAATAGTTATTTTGCTGGCTATTTCACTCCAAGTTCTTTTCTTCTCACCAATATCTCCTGAAATTCTAGAAATTCCTTCTGCCTCTAAAACCTTCACCACTGCATTTACATCAAACAGCTATTTGCAGGTAACTTCAACCAAAAAAGAAGGGCTCCTCAATTTAATATTTTCTGAAGGACTCGTCAATTTAATATTTTCTTACTTGCCTCTACATTTTTTCTTTATAGGAGGATATGAAGGTCGCGGATTAGGGTAGAACTTTAGTAGGTAGCGTTGTCTCGATTTTTGGCGGGATTAGGCTTGGGCGTGGTAGTCGGGAGCACCATGTGTGTCGTAGTTTTAGCCTTATTCATGTTATTTCTTGCTTTTGATATCTATTACCATCTGTTGTTTATTTTCCTTCGGTTATCGCACTATTTCATTGTTGTTAGTGTTTCTTTTCTGAATGCTTTGTACTGCTTTTATTAGTTGCCATGTTTTCTTCACTGCTGTATTTCCTTATCCACAACTAATTTGATTTGATGAACTTGAGACGTGGGTCTTTCAAAATAGACTCTCTACCTCCGGGAGATAGAGATAAGGTCTGCATACACACTATTATAAATTGAGGTTATTTTCACCGACATTCAATGGAAAATTTGTGTTATAAAATATGATTTTCTCACCTCATTCCCACCAAACTAGTTCACCGGAAAAATGCATGGTGGGAAACAAGTTCCCATTAAAACGTTAGGAAACTTTCTAATTTTTCCGTGTGAAAACACTACTATTTTTTCTTTTCTCACTAATTTAATTAAGATATTATGAGAATAACCACTTAACATTTTTCACTTGGAAATTTCAACGGGAAAATAATAAGTAATTTTTTAGTAATGACACTCTACCCTATCCAAACCCTACTGATAAAATTATACTAGGTATATTGTTGTATTCATTCTGATTTTTTGTAATTTCAGAGCGTAAGTAAACTTGGAGAAGGGTTTCTAGATAGACCAGAAGATGTGGCAATGGACAAAATGGGAATTTTATATACAGCTACTAGAGATGGTTGGATCAAAAGAAAGCACAATAATGGAACTTGGGAGAACTGGAAGTATATTGGGCGTGGTACATTACTAGGACTTACAGTATCATCTGCTGGCCATATCATAGTTTGTGATGCAGAAGAGGTAATAATCATTCTGCTTAATAGTGGTAGCCTCCATAATAAGTAGGGATCTAGTAGTTCAGTTGGTTGGCTACCTAAACTTTCACCTTGTTGATGCCCCTACCCGTTATGTAATAATTTTTTTTTAAAAAAAGTTATAATAAGTAGGGATCTAGTAGCTCAGTTGGTTGGCTACCTAAACTTTCACCATGTTGGTGCCCCTACCCACTATGTAATAATTTTTTTTTTTTTAAAGTATTGTACATAATTGGATAACTTGTCTAGATAAAAAAAAAATGCATAATAGACATTAATTAACAAGTTTTAAATAGTACATAACGTTAACATAGTATTACCGCTAAAATTTCTAACAGTAACTATATATGATGTGCAGGGGTTGCTTAAGGTTAGTGAAGATGGCGCAAGTGTTCTTGCCTCACATGTCAATGGTGAAAAAATAAGGTAATTAAGATTAGTAGAACACCGAAAACCCCTCTTAAACTTGACGCAAATTATTAGTTGCATACCTAAGCTATCAATAGTCTTAATTACTCCTTAACATGGCTATTTGATAATCTTTACTTTCCCTAGACGCTGATGTGGCAAAGAGCTTGGTTACACTCTCTTTTAGGCTCATGGAGATAAAAAGTATTGAAAAATCAGCTCCCAAGTTGACTATTTTTCAACCATTAACCATCACATAGTCATATACAATGGTTTATTTATTACAATTATTATGTATTTCTTCTTGCTTCAGCATAATTTATAATGCAAATCAAGTACACCATTGCTATAACATCGAGCCAATAAAGTTCGGGGAGATTGATTCAGGAACCAAGTTTATTGTGAGTTATGCGGTAAAATTCGGACCTAACTACTTAAATAAGAGGTGATGAGAACGACATAACTTGAGTAAATACCAATCACTGAAGAAATTAGACAAATGTTTCGAGTGAAAGAACCCCTTCTACTTATTCCCTACCATATTGAGGGAACTGGTAAGAGACCAATCTACCACAGCTTTCGGACACTAAAATTGCACTATTAAAAGGAATGAACGATGCCTAACAAGTAAGGAAGAATCAATTCCCCAATATCACTATAAAATTTCGATCTGTGCAATTTGTTTAAAGCTTGTATTAGGGTAGGTTGTATACATCACACCCCTTGGGTGCGGCCTTTCCCCGGACGCTGCTTAAGCGGGATGCTTTGTGCACTTGGCATTAAAATATCGGAGATAAGATGATCAATACAATATGCACGGTGCAGTGTATATCACTTGAATAAATATAAATTAAAGTCTATCTTCCTCCCAACCAACTTGAATACTGGACTTTGTCTGCAGCAGAATTTGAACTTGTGACGTGCGCCTAACCAATGGCGAATTTAGGGCCTTTTTTTGGAGCACGTGAACATATGGTCTCGCCGAAAAACTAGATATTTTATGTATATATTTTCTAAAATTAGTATAATGCTACCTACGGGAACACATACTACGAAAGACTAAATGGTGCACTTGGTTGAAAATTGAGTGGTGAACCTATGCTCCAGAAATCCTAGATTCGCCTCTCCGCCTAACCCATACGTGACAGATAATTCCTTACCAATGAACCGAAGCCCTGGGGGATGGTTTATATAATGCTCTTAGCAGCAAAATTACAAAAATTCTCTGGATCCTTGTGTCCATCACTTGTTCTTATGTGCGTGCATATAAGGTATAATTAAAATCCATTGCAAGCTAAAAGTTAGTGTGTACAGATTTGCAGATGATGTGGTGGAAGCATCAGATGGGAGTCTATACTTCAGTGTTGTAAGCACAAAATTTGGACTCCATGAATGGTACCTCGACGTGCTCGAGGCCAAGCCCCATGGTCAGCTCCTCAAATATAATCCTTCGCTTAACCAGACATCTGTAATTCTTGATAACTTGGCCTTTGCAAATGGGGTCACTCTCTCTGCAGATGAAGATTACTTAATTGTATGCGAATCCTGGAAGTAAGTATTTTCAAATTATTTTCTTGCTCGAACTATAAGATAATCAAATGTTCTGTGAATGTACTCTTTTGCTGAAAATGCTTAGACATGCTTCTCTTTTCTTACAATCCTGGGTCGGATACATTTCTCTTGAGCAGAGGGTCTATAAGAAATAGTCTCTATACCCCACAAAGGTAAGGGTAAGGTCTGAATACATCCTAGCCTCCCCAGACCCCACTTATGGGGTATGTTGTTGCTTAGACATGTTTCTCATTTTGCAATCCCATCGACTAGGATGGTTTCTACACTGACACATTCTTTTGGCAATTGGAATCAGTATATGAAATTTGTGTTGCATTGAACATTTTTTTCCTCCTTAATAATCAGATTTAGGTGCCTGAAATATTGGTTGAAAGAGGAAATCAAAGGACAAACAGATATCTTCGTCGATAATCTTCCTGGTGCACCGGATAACATCAAGCTTGCTCCAGATGGTTCGTTCTGGATTGCTGTACTAGAGGTAAGCTATAACCCACCATTTAAATACCAAAGAAAATATATCTGATGTGTCAATTTAGCTCTCTTGTATCTGTCTCTGCAACAGTTAACTCCTCCAAGGCTAAATTTCATACACTCGTCAACAGCTTCAAAACATTTGCTGGCAGCTTTCCCCAAATTGATAAACTGGGTGAACGGAGCATACCACAAAGCTATGGTAGTGAATGTGGCAGCTGATGGAAAGATAACCAAAGGATTTGATGATCCAACTGGAAAGGTTATGTCATTTGTGACATCTGTGTTAGAGCATGAGGATCATCTATATTTAGGAAGTCTCAACTGTGACTTCATAGGAAAGTTACCACTGACAACCTCAACTGTCTAGCCATTACTAGCTCACATTGTGGTCTACAAATTGTACGTCTTGATTCCAAGAATATATGCCTAGCAAATTTAAGAAACATCATAGCTAAAATAGGACAACCAGAACTGACTGGAAATAGCAAAGATATTCACGATGCATTCAACATCACCTGTTGTTGGTAAGAACCCAATAATCAGACCATATTAAGGAAACAAATTACAGTTAAAGAGGAAAAGTGTGTGCAATTTCCTTTTGTCTCCTAGTAAACATAAGCAGGACACAAAATGCAAGAGAAAATGATCCATAATAATTCCAGACAGTTGCATTCAAACAATTTGTGAAACTAAGATGACACCACGAAAGGTTACAATGGAACATAATTTGGAACAGGTATGAGCGTATATGAAGGGATTCCATCTACTTCAACGCCAGCCGTAACAACAGGATCCTAAAATAATTTATGCAAATCATACAGATCTAATGAATCGGACGGTATTCAATGGCAATCAATCACGCTCACTGATGGCTGTTAAGTGCTCATCGATTTCTTCGGTTGACAATACTCTGAAGGACGGATTTTCTTTCCCGACAACACCAACCTGCCAAATACCAGAAGATATAATGTATTCAAGCAGTTAACCCAATGCAGTTATAATCCGGAAAAAACACTATAACTCACTAAACACAACCCAAGGCTAATTAATAGCGTGATACGGGTCTCATGTCTATATTTCGCAACCACTTACTCTACTGAGAAAATAGTGGACATCATCGACCCATCTCCTTACTATAAACAATGGAAATATGCAAATATCTAAAGGGGCATTGTATCTCGAGGGAGAGTAACACTTTGTGCAGCCACTCATACTTGCATATACCAAAATCATCCTAAGGAAGCAAGAGAAAATGATCCACTCTGAGGAAAAAACAAGGAGGTGCAAACAAAACAGCAATCAACCCTCTCTCTTTCACTCCTTTTCCTCTCTTCCTCTTAAGCGGTGCTCGTTATGGGCAAGAACTCAATAACACCCAATCGTAAATAATGCGGAGGAACAATGAAGTACCTCGATCTCGCTGGCCTTGAAATCCTCTTGTAGAACAGATTGAAGAGCAGATATTGCAGTCTGAGAAGAAAAAACACGATCCCTTAGCACAATCTGATAGTGTATTCTTCAACTTTAACATCAGATCTAAATACTTCCTCAAAATTCTATAATACATAGAAGATGAAATAGTCCAGGTAGACAAATTAAATGTCCTCCTCCATATCAATTAATAATAGCCCTCATACAAGTCAAATAACATATTCTTAATTGAATAAACTACCGAAATTAATAGGAGTCCTTTGTGAAGAAAAACAACCAATGATGACAGTAATATGTTGGAGGAAGCAACTTCTAGCTTTGATTAGGAGATTATGCAACTTTTTAGTACTCCTAGTCAAAAACCTTTTTTTCGGACAACACATCAAGACTCATTAATCAAAACGGGAAGATCACCAGTCTTTGCTCGTAAATAAGTGAGGTATAGATTAAAGTTTGACAGTGTGGTTCATCGAGGTTGCAGGTTATATTAGCGAAAGAGCACCAAATACTCATGTTATGTGGATTAAAAATAGCCCATGACTTTTTATATTTATTCCATAGGCAATGCATAAGAGAATAAATTTAAATGGTAAGATCTTCTCCAAAAGTCTTAAACACTATTAACTACTCTATTACCAGATAACCACAGATTAAATACAAGCATAAATCTGAGACAAAAAAAGAAGAAAGAGAAAGCCAATTTTGCATAAAATAGCTGCGGAAGCCAATTTTGCATAAAATAGCTGCCGATAAGGAAAACTATGCAGGCAAGAGACAAGAAACAAAGAGTAAGCAGCAGAGGTTTGAACCAAAAACGACTCAGCAATGGGAATAGTAGAAGCAGTTTTTACCTGAACAGTTTCCTCATACGAAAAAGCAGGGTTGCTTTTCATTTTCTTCTCCAAGAAATTAATTGCCTCTTGCTCTTTAGATCCAGCACTTGTAGCCTGCAACAAAGTCAATACATCTAAACAACATGAACAGAATATAGATTCCAGAAAATTCCAACAACTCTCTTCTGAAAGATCTCAAGACAGGACTTAAAGCACCTTCGCGCCAAAAAAACACAGCACATAGGAAACAGATCTAAAATGATTCGTTGACATCCGCTAGCCTAACGGGTATAACCATCTGATTCCACATGTTCGATCTTAAATGGTAAATGAGAGCTACAACTAATTACTGCAAAGCAAAGTACACCGGTGTAACACCCTGATACCTCGTTTTGACTTTTTATGTGTTTGGTTGCGTTTCGAACATGCCAATAAGTTGATATAACTACTTGAGACTTGTGTTAATGGTTGAAGTTGAGTTTGAAGGGGTCCGGACACATTTGAGGGTGTTGAGGTGAAATATATGGCACTGCACCAGATGTTATGTTGCGATAGTTCAGCAATGGCAGCCCCCAATCTGATATTATGGTGCCGGTATAGGCCGAAATTCCGTTGTGGTCCAATTCTGATTGGTAATAAATACTAGGACTTTGCATTATTTGATTGATCACAATTCTATATATTCCATTGACTATAGAAGTTCCCAGTGAATTCTGCAATCGAAGCGGGTCTGGCCCAAGCTCACAATAGCAGCATATGTTGTTATTGCAGCACTATGTGTAAGTGAATAGTTTTATATTCCCAATGGCCAACACACTTTTGGATGAACACGGTCTCGATCTTAAGGGGGACCTCACTCCAAAGTACTTCCTAATACATGGATTTGTATGAGATTTTAGTCTTCAAATCAAAGATTAAACCATAAAAAATCATGGTTGCTTGTCCAAAACTGCAAAATTGTTAAATCCTAGGATTGGAGTTGATTTATTAAATCTAATTGACGGTAAATTGGAATGAACTAATGAAATGATCGGTAACCCAGAGACACTTGGTTGGTCAGTTTGATAGAGTTTGACCTGGGGTTTGACTTTTGTTATGGGTACCAGGGAATTAACTTTGACCTAGAGACAATTTTGGATAACAAGTTGTATGGGTGTCTTTGACACCGTTGAACAATTACTTCACTAGGTTGGCGAGCGTTGCTTGAGTCTTGATTCGTAGCAGCGCTTTGAGGTCTGGACATAAGATAAATGGAAACTTCAACCTCTAAGTGCTCGTTTTGGATAAACTAGTATACAGTATGGTCTGAAATAGCACAAATGCTATAAAATGTTGATCAGGCAGCCATGTATAGGTGGGAACGAGCATTTACAAGTACAGTTTGGGAACCTGTTGAGCCTTTAGCCAGTCTTATACACTGTAATACAGTAAATGATTTGATAAATTGTTTTACTGTATTTATATTATAGCTTAGATGTATATATAAGTAGTTACGTTTATGCTTTAACGGCGTTGCACGAAGCATCTTGTTAGTAGCTGAGTGCCGACTAGTGTCTCGGACAATGTTGTGGCATAATATGCATGCATTGAGTTTATGTTCACTCGACTAGCGTGTCGTGTGTTCGTTGTTCATGTTTTGCATTGGGTCGATGTCACTCAGCTAGAGTCCCGAGTGTTCACCTTGCAATGAACGAGGTATTGATGGATACTGATTGTACATCCCCCTGACCAGCGTCTCTGGCCTCATTCTGACACATAAGTGTGGATTATTTGGTGTTCAGTGGGCCTGGGTGTTCATCATGCCTGATCATTTAGCTAGTGTCCTGTATGCCTATCGTCAGATATGCTCCACTTGTATGGGCATGTTCAGGAATGCCAGCAAACTCAGTCTCAGTCTATTACTGCTCTAATGCGAGGCTGGCACAATCCTTCCAGTTATCACCAAACAAAAGACTTACATACACTCTTGAATTACTAGTACTGGAAGCAGGTAAGCAATCTCTCCTAGTATATGGCCGACGTTGGTCAGTTGTCCCAATAGGAACCCTCTCCAATTTTACGCAGCTAATTGCATTACTTATGCACAGATTCAGTACAGTTTGGCCTTCGTGTTATATCAGATTCAATTCAGTGCAGTTGCATACAGTTGCATCACAGACATGCATGCATTATTTTCATAAAGTACTTGCCCTAGACTTTTAGGGAAGGGTCGACGCTTACTGGGTCTGGATG
Source organism: Lycium ferocissimum (assembly GCF_029784015.1). NCBI lineage: Eukaryota > Viridiplantae > Streptophyta > Magnoliopsida > Solanales > Solanaceae > Lycium > Lycium ferocissimum. Next base: position 56,137,147 of record NC_081349.1, on the reverse strand, counting down.
ATTCACTCCCTTATTATAACATAGGTCTCAGGTATATCTTCTGGCAGCCTCAACAGACTCTCGTCTAAACCTAGTGTAAACAAATTGTCTGAACTCAGCTCACATGTATTGACCTCAACCTGAAGCTTAACTACAGCCAACCATCCAACACCAAACTCAAGCTTAATTGACAAACAATGCAGGCTAGAGTATGCCAAGCTCAGTTATCAAGCTCAGACATGTCTAGCACAAAGATAAACCAGGCATTGTACAACATACGTGTAATCCTTTTGTCACCTAAACGAAGAAAGAACCCAAGAATGAACACCCTAAATTTTCCTTTCTTATAGATAACTTTTTTTTTTTTTTTTTTTTTTGGAATCTTTATACCTGATTTGAAGATGAAAGTCGCGGAAATGTGAATGCTGCGATGGATGTGTGGGCACATTAGGAGGGATAGAATTAGGAATGAAGATATCCGGGACAAGGTGGGAGTGGCATCGGTGGAGGACAAGATGCGGGAAGCGAGGCTGAGATGGTTTGGGCATGTGAAGAGGAGAGACACAGATGCTCCGAAGTGCGGAGGTGTGAGAGGTTGGCTATGGACGGTTTCGGGGAGAGGTAGAGGTAGGTGAAGAAGTATTGGGAGAGGTGATTAGACGGGACATGGCACGGATTTCGACTTACCGAGGACATGACCTTAGATAGGAGGTTGTGGAGGACTCAGATTAAGATAGAAGGCTAGAAGGTAGTCTTTCTTATCCTTTCTTCCTAGTAGTTGTAGTTTTGCTCATTCGTTTATTGCCATTTGATTTCTGCTTATATTTGTTGGGCCTTGTACTTCGATTATCTTATTTATCTATGGCCATTCTTGCTCCTTTCTTTCCAGACTGTTTTATCATGACTTTCTCGCTTTTGTTATTCCTCGTTTTCATATTGTTTTGATATGCTTGTCCCTATCTGACCTTTTTGTCTTGTTCTCTCTTGAGCCGAGGGTCTTTCGGAAACAGCCTCCCTACCTTTCAAGGTGGGGGTAAGGTAAGGTAATTCTTATCCTCCCAAACCCCACATTGTGGGATTCTACTGGGTATGTTGTTGTTGTTGTTGTTGTTTATACCTGATTTAGATATTGGTACTGAATGCATTTATTTCACCTTGAACGACGGCTCTCCAAGAGTAATACATTAGAGGGCTTTAAAGAAGTTCTTTGTACCAGATTAAGTTATTAATATTGAATGAATTCATTTCACATTGGAAACATGGTGTTACTTGTAATTACAATTTGAATTCCCAACAGCTTGGGCAATTCATGTCTTCAAATATGTAACTTGAAATCTCCCACAGATTCAAACACAATACGAACTGCTGGTAACAAAGGGGACAACACGGAACTAAGATTAAAATCAGTGTGATGACTGAAGACAGTGAGATGGCCCAGTTGAGAAGCTCTACTATCCACTTCGAGAATTGTTTTTCAGTAATCTGATATATGCCTCGAGATTATGGCAATAATGGGAGGAAAGAAATAAAAAGAGCCACTAAACGTTATGATGTTGAGAGATATTCACAATATTTTTGAAAAACTATAAGAGTGGCATTGTGTAATAGACTGGTGCTTGAGAAATATAATATAACAGATCCAATTACATCGCCACTCTTATAGATTGAAAAATGAGAGTCCCCCTCCTCTTTTAGAGTAAATCCTCAAATGTTTTAGCATTGGTAAAGTTCATCAAATCTAAATCCTGAAGTACTTTGACAATCGTAAAGTTGATCAAATCTTTTGTTAATATTGTGATGCTTACTCTTCTGAAATGTGGAACAATTAAACAGGAAAAGGAAAAGAGAACAATTAAAAGATAAAAAATTATAGAGACAATGGCATTCTTTTGCATCTGTTTCTATTTTGATACTTAAGAAGATACTCAATCAGCTATTATTTCGAAAAATTGACATAAGTGCAGTAAATACCTTATGACCAAAAAAATGACCAGCAGGGTCACATTTGAACAGCTGAGGTCCCTTCTCCTCATCGATTCCCAAAATCATAGCGACTTCATATCAGAAAAGAGAAAAAAGACAGCCATGAATAAATTTATGTTATCTGCCCCATCACTACCGCTACCAACAAAAAGAAAAACGAAATAAGAGGTCGAGCCTCGCAAATATCGAAGGACAGCAGTAACGAACCTACTCCGAGGGGTCTCATATAGGCATGCTGTGTATATACCTGAGACTTGTCTGCAATCCTGCATTGCGTACATGCTGGGTCATCATAATCTTATAATTGGAAAATTCTGATGCATTTTCTTATTAGCTCATTAAAGTTTCATCAAAGAAAAGTTCTACGATATGTACTCTCTACTGCCAAAGAAAGAACACATCATAAAAACAATTAAGTAATTTGATTTGTTTCCTCCACATGAATCAAACATGCTGTCATACTACAAGCTTTGGGAAGCAAAAAAAATTAGACACGAAATGACGTTTGACAAAATACTAAATCCACAATTTGCATGTCTTTTCAACCTAGTCCAACTCTAACACGTCTGCTTAGCAATATACGTATTAGTACAAAGAAAAAAGAAAAAAAGGTCATAAAACAAATAACATACCATCTAGCCAGTACATCCACCAGCATCTCATATCCATATTTAAAACGGAATTCAGCAGCTTCATTTCGAGCTTGTTGGACCAAGGTTCTTGCATCAGCTGAAATTACACAGGAAAATATGTTAAAATAACTGTGGAAGTAGAATATAGTTACAAAATCAAAGCAATATAATCTATTTCTAGAACAACCAAAAAAAACACTGAAGGGGACAACCTTTTAACTTCCAACTTGTCTCTCGCGAGTTCAAAAAACATGTCTTAGTATGCATGCCTACTGAAATGATAAAAGGTGCATGATTCGCATGTCAACAACTATACATTTCCACAAAAAGTAGATCAATGCAAAAACTGTTTAATCACAGCCTAAGTTTTATCATAAAGAATTAAATCTCCATTTTCATATGAACCGCCCAGAATAGAACTCTTGCACTCCTATTCTTTTCCTGATCAAGTAACTCTTACACTCCTTTAAAAAGTAACAGACCTGTCATGCCGGTAGCTAACAGTCCGAGATACTTGGTAACTGGGAACAAATGGGACACACTTGTCTGATCCAATAACTTGTCCTGCTCATTCAAAAGTAACAAACAATTATAAACTTGATAACAGTTCCGTATACCAAAAAATCCTAGGAAAGCTCTGGAAACATGTAAATCAGGCATAAATGAACGAACTAGAACTCTCTATAAGTAATATTACACAACAATGTCTTCTTTGCTTACAATTTTACATAACTCCGCCATACTAATGATCCTAAATCAAGTCATACTCAAACATAAATTGATATATTTTTTTTTTAATATTTGTGGTGTTCGGGCCAGCTTACGCGCACTCGACTAATTTCACCGGATACCTGGCACCTCCCACCAGCAACATGTACCAGGTAACTCTGTCCACTAAGGCTAGGCAGAGTGTTTTGTCTCCACTGCGATTTAAACCTGAGACCTCATGGTTCTTGTATGGGTTAAAAATGCATCTAACACGTGGATCAACATGTAGTCGACACGTGTCGATTTTTACAACGACGTAGAGATATCAGATGGTAATGCCGAGTATAGCATTACGGAGAGACAGCTAATACCGAAGACCTGGTCAACGAAGAGAACATCAACGGAAACAACATACAAGACCTTCTTTACCACGCATTAAATGGAGTTAATACAGTAACGACAAAACGGTTCATAACGGCCAGAATCAAGGAATTAAATGACAATCATTAATTCAGTAATTAATGATTGCCGTTACTTACATACAACGGGAAGGGCACCAAATAGGATCAAATACCTATAAATAGGATTTTCACTTGTATACCTAGGCATCCGATATTGACTAAAAAATATACTTCTACTAATTGTTATTTTTCTTATTCTCGTCATCATTATTCTCTGATCATTAAGTTCTTACTCATTCTTGGAAAGGAGAAAATCCATTACTACTGTTCATCACAATTGGCATAAGTCTACTTCTTCCTTTTATTTACTTACTCTTTATCGATAATTAATAAATTGCTTGTGTTAATTCTTACATCTGTATCAAATTACTACCGACTGTGGTTAACCTTAGCACAAATTCAACTATTTGGGTAAAATACGAATTTCGACTCAAACAGTTCTCAACCCACTTCATTGACCACCGAGCCACACCCTTGAGTAAACAAAAATTGGAATCTTGAAACAACAAAGATGTTACTCCGTTTATTTCTAGAAGTTTGGCTTTTTCACTTCCTGAGATCCAAACTAAAGTTGACTTCGACTAACATGATGTATTCTTTTCACATTATTGAGAGGAGACTTGCGATTCATAGCATTTTGTCGGAAGTTTCGGAATTTCTAAATTTCAACTTTATAAAAATGAATTTGATCTACTCTGATTTAACTCCAAACTGATTCTCCTTAAGCAAAATGAACTTAAAAATTGCACTCACGGGGACTTTCTTCTGAGTAACAACACAAACTGAGTCTTTTCCACGCACACCAATAGAAGTGATTCCGGCAGCCTTCACAGCCTTAAACGCATACTCTGTTAAGAAATAAAAGCAAAAATACCAATCAATTAATCAAGAGTTAATAGCACTTTTGGTCCCTCAATTATTGGTAAATTCTAATTTTAGACCTTGTGATATCTAACTAAGCACATTTAAGCTTCAATTACTTGAAATGTGCACTTTTCAAGTTTTCATCCATGTGCTTGTGAATAGTCACAAGTATCATTAAGTATAACCATTTCACCATCTAATTACCCGTGAATTATGTTAAGTTTGTACCGTTACACCACATTGAAGGTAATATACTTGTAAGAATATATCTTAATATAACATATTTCCTACCTTGAGGGATGAACCATGCATATTTCAAGTAATTAAAGGTCATGGATATTTATAGTGCTTTTGAACTGCTTCAGCCGAGGGTCAATGGCGGATCTAGGATATTATCTGAGGGGGTTCGAAAAATAAAAATGTAGTGCCCGAGGCTTGAACTTGGAACCTCAAGGTGAATTTTGAACCCCCTAAACCGCTGAACCAACCCCTACTCTTGTGTTCAGGATGTTCAAAATCTATAAATGTACATAAAACATATAAAAATACCTTATATATACAGTGTAATTTTTTGTCACGGTGAACACCCTCAATGGGCTATAGATCTGCCCCTGCGAGAGTCTACCGAAAACAACCTCTCTAACTCCCAAGATAGGGGTACACTCAAGGGCAGAGCTAGGTAATGGCTATGGGGTTCATTCCAACCCCCTTCAGCGAAAATTATCTCGTATATACAAGGTTAAAATTACTTTTTATGTATATATAGTAGATATTAAACCCCTTGACTTCTTCGTTTGTTTACTACTATATATTCCCTTAGACTCCACTTTGTGAGATTTCACTGAGCATGTCGTTGTATTTCAAGTAATTAAAGGTTAGTTATCAGGAAGGACTAAAATTAGAATGTACCAATAATTGAAGGACTAAAAGTGTTATGAAACCTAATACAAATGAGGGAAAAAGGACATTAAATGCATACCGACTTGGAAAAGACGACCTTCGGGGGAGAAAATAGTTATGTGACGATCGTAACCACCTCCACTTCCTCGACTCATTCTTCGTTTGTTTTAACCCCTGAACTTGGCACGAAAACTCACTTTAGCAACTAAACTTAACTTCTATTTATTTACCCCCCTTAACAACTTACGTTTCAATTGTTTGCCACCCTAAAAAAATAATACCACTCTCACAATGGGAGGTGTATTACACTCGCGCCACGTCATTGCCACGTAAATGCCACATCATTGCCACGGCGTTGCCACATCATTGCCATGTCAAAATTACCAACACATCATTTTTTGTTTTTCCTTTTATTATTATTTTTCTTTCTCTTTCTTCTTCTTTCTCCTCATCCTCACCCTACTTTTATCAACCACCATGCCATTGCTACCGCCACCGCCACATCGCCGCCGCGCGCCACCGCATGCCATACACGCCGCTGCAAAAAATTGAACGAACTGCCCTTAAAAAAAAATTCATCACCATCATCTTTAACCCACACCCACCACCACCACCATCATCTCCCCACCAAATTTCATCAAATTCCTTAAAAGAAAAAAAAAATCACCACCACCATCTTTAACCCACATCCACAACCACTACCATTTCTAGCAAACCCATTTCTTCTAACCATTATTAGCAAACTCATTTCTTCCATAACTTTATTTTTGAAAGAAAATCAAAATACCCACATCTACAACCACCACCATTTCTAGCAAACTCATTTCTTCTACCACCATTATTAGCAAACCCATTTCTTTCATAACTTTATTTTTGAAAGAAAATCAAAATACCCACATCCGCAACCACCACCATTTCTAGCAAACCCATTTCTTCCACCACCATTATTAGCAAACTCATTTCTTCCATAACTTTATTTTTGAAAGAAAATTAAAATACCCACATCGGCAACCACCACCATTTCTAGCAAACCCATTTCTTCCACCACCATTATTAGCAAACTCATTTCTTCCATAACTTTATTTTTGAAAGAAAATTAAAATCAAAATCAAAATCAAAAAATCAAAAAATGGTGAAAATGAAAAGAAGAAGAAGCAGTTTTGGGGGGGGGGGGGGGGGGTGGGTGGGAAGAAAAATAGGCAGGGCGGGGGTGTGGGGGGGGGGCGGGGCTATGGCGGGGAAGAAGATGGTGGGTGGGGTTGTGGAGTGGGAGAGGGATTGTGAAGAAGATGGTGATAATTTTTATTTTTAATTGTATAATGTTTATTTTATTTTTTAATTGTATAACTTTTATTTTATTTTTTAATTTATAATAATATATATATGAGCGGGTCCACTTTTTTTATTTTTCACTCTCTTAATTATTATTTTTTTATTTTTTTTGCCACGTCAGCATTTGGGGTGGAAAACAATTGAAACGTAAGTTGTTAAGGGGGGTAAATAAATAGAAATTAAGTTTAGTTGCTAAAGTGAGTTTTCGTGCCAAGTTCAGGGGTTAAAACATGTCTTTTCTCTTCTTTTTAACTGATTTGGGGATATTTTTGTGAGAGAGAGCTTTTTCCCCAAGACTACTTTCTGAGGTGACTAAACATAAACATTTTGTTAAGGACTTCTAATTTAGCCGTTTGGACATGATTTGAATCCATGAGATAAAATCATGACTTGAAATCATGTTTGGACATATAATTTGAATTTTTTAAGTTATATTTTTTCTTATAGACATAAAAACCTCACAAATTGTGAAAACTATCAAAATATTCTCAATTCTTATATAATCTTAGCAAATGAGCAAGCCATAGTTCATAACAAAATTAATACGCTACTAGAAGATCTTTCTAAAATATATAACATTAATTGATCAAACTTTAGTTCAATAAAAAAGAAAATTTAACATGAATAGTAATATATATATATATATATATATATATATATATATATATATATATATATATATATATTAATATAATCCTCCCACACGGTAGACATAAATAAAGGTTGAATCTTGGTCAACCCAGAAACACGTGCAATCCCATCTCCAACTGAGACCACTCAACCGAATGTCTTTGTCGAGTTGGTTGGCATCATTCGCTCCTTTCTGTCTTTTCATTGTCCGCCTCCGCCCGAACAGATACGCACTAACCCACCTGAAATAAGGTAAAAGCCTTCTTTCCAACCCTTTTGCTCAGCAAAGAGGTATATATCACACTCATTCACAAGCGCAAGGTGCGGCATCCGCCTGAACGGGGCATGAATAGTAATGTAATTACTTTTTAATATAATCCTCCCACATGGTAGACATAAATAAAGGTTGGTAAATGGTTGGTGAGAGTAATTATTAAAAATATCTACCAACTTATGGGTCTTTTTTTACAAAATATAAACTTATGGATCAAGTTTTATATTTAAATTTTTTGAAACCATGAGATAAAATGCATGTTCAAATGCTGATTTCATCTCATGGTTTCAAACCATGATTTTAAATCGCATGTCCAAACGCCTACTAAGTCCTCTTCTCGGGTACGGGTGTGCACCCCACAGTTTGGTATTATTGTATCGAAATTGAAATCTTTGATGTTGTAATTTGGTATGCATTTTGAAAAAGTTTAGTGTTCAGTGTAAAAAAGGGCTTTCGCATTATCAGGGTTCGAGAAAAGACCGCAACATGACAATTTATCCTAATACAGACTGCTTCCATGGTGGTGTTGGATATAGTATAAGCATTGATATCGAAATACTGAATACCATATTAAGATATTTAATTTCTTATAAATTTGTAAGTTATTATATGGGTGAAAATCATTTTCCACCCCGAACTTTACTTTAAAAATCGAATTTTCCCGTCAACTATGAATAATAGTCATTCTTCCCTTTAGCCGTTTGTGTTGTGTATGGAATATTTGAATAGGATGTTTAAACCACTGGGGACTGGCCCTGATTTTTACCACCACCCAAAATGTGCCAAACTGAATATCATCCAGCTGGGGTTTGCAGATGACCTTTTGATGTTTTGTCGAGGGGATGAGATATGTATCTATAAAGTCTTTGATTGCTTTCAAAGATTTTCCAAAGTGTCTGGGCTGATAGCAAACGCCGGAAAGAGCTCTATATACTTTGGAGGAGTGGATGAGAGGACACAGCAAGCAGTACTAGAAAGATTGAAATTTTCCAAAGGGACTCTACCTTTTAGATATTTGGGTGTGCCACTTAGCACCAAGAGGTTATCAATCATGCAATGCACCCCATTACTGGACAAAATGATAGGTAGAGTCACTCAATGGATTAGTTTGCAACCGCTCTCATATCTTTGACTAATTGACTTGTTAAAAGCTTGTCTTGTTTGCTATACAAATCTTTTGGGCACAATTTTTCATACTCCCTAAGAAAGTGTTGAAAGCAGTAGAAACTATTTGTAGAACCTTTCTATGGACAGGTGACACAACTGCATCCAAAAAAGCACTTATAGCATGGGAACAACTCTGTCTGCCAAAAATTCAGGATTTGAATATCCTACATGAACAAACATGGAACAAGGCTGCAGTATGTAAGCTATTATGGAACTTGTGCAAAAAAGAGGATAAACTTTGGGTAAAATGGGTACATGTGTATTATGTCAAAGGTCAAAATCTATGGAGCTACTTTCCAAATCAGACATCCTGGATGTTAAAAAAGATTTTCAAAGCTGTGAAAACCTTAGAAGAGGCTGGTATAGATGAAGAACATTTCAGAGCCTCAAGGGTGTTTTCCATCAAACAGGTATATTTGAAACTGAGAGGGGATTTCCAGAAGGTCAGTTGGAGAAGAATTATTTGCAACAACTTTGGAACACCTAAATGGACCTTCATCCTCTATCTAGCACTTAACAAGAGGTTGTATATAAGAGATAGGCTGAACAAGTGGGACATTACTGATCAGATAACTTGTCCCTTATGTGAGAGTGAAAATGAATCAGTGGAGCATGTGTTTTTCAAATGCACTTACTTTGCTAGTGTCTGGGAGAAACTGCTAGGATGGCTTGGATATAATAGGGATGCAATGGAATGGACAAATGAAATGGCTTGGCTGACATCACAAGTGAATGGGAGAGCTGCTCAATCATAAGTGGTTAGAATGGTAGTTGTCGCAAGTGTCTACTATGTGTGGCAAGAGAGAAACAACAGGGTGTTTACAAGCAAGCAAAGGGCTCCTGAGGTGCTTATAAAGAGAATCATTCAAGAAGTGGTGGTAAGGGGTAGTATGCACTCAGCCAATTGGATCACTATCTTGTGTAGTTTTTGTTTGGAATAGGGATAGTTTGAAGAATAGATAGAACTGTTTGATGCACTGGACCATGGGACTGTTGTCCATGCGCCGGATTTTTCCTAAGCTTTGTACATAACTTTACTTTTGGTTAATAAAGAACTTATTTACCAAAAGAAATAGACATTCTTCCCTCCTTATCCTATGTAATGTTTATTTTACCCTTAATAATCTTTTTTTTTTTTTTTTTTGTGTATCAGTAGTTAAATTGGAAAACTATTGAACTAAAACAAGTATAGGCGAGGTGCCTAGGCCTAGCTTTTTTTATTCATATAATAAAAGTGAACTCAAAGAAAAAAGTATAGGCAAAGGGGGCTAGGCCTTACCTTACTAATCTTATTTTGGCGTATAAAACCTCTACTAACTAACATGCAGGTAAAAAATAAAAACAAGAAAGAACTAAATATTCTATGATCATCACATAGTTTATAACACTCTCTACGATGATATTGCAAATGATAATACTTATATAGTGAAAAACTAAAATAAGCAAGAATGTAGAGCCAGAACCTTGTTTCTTTAAATCTTCAAAGAGATGTAGCCCGATAAAATTTTATTTCTTCACTTTGTCTTCTTCCTCCAACCGCTCTACAATCTCTTGATACTTCATCAATTATTCTTGGATCTACTAGACCTTGTTGACGCAGTTGAACATTGTCTTCTTCTGTTTTTCCACTCTTATCAGTAGTTGCCTTAAAACAACCTCCTCAGACAATTTACCTTCCTAATTATGCTTTCTTCCATGAGTCTTCTTTGTCTTGAAATCACTCCATTACTGGCTAGGTGAAAGATCTCCATCCCTAACCACTTTACCAAAGCATTCATCCGATACTTCATTCTCATCTTCTTCATCAAATATGTCAATGCCCTAATCACCACCAGAAGCTTCCAATGGATCTTCCACTAAAGCTCCTGGTTTATACCTCTTGGCCACTATTCCAATAGGCTTCCTTTTAGTAGGATTAACCATAGCATTCAAAGGTGCACTCATTTGAGCCACAAGTTGCCCCGCTGCTAAAGATGGAACAACAATGACACGGCTTATAAATGTCGGGGATCTTTGGACTCAACTTGTTGCGCGTTGGAGAGATGAGACTTGCCCCTCCTCCTCCGCCATGTCCACCCAACTCTTCACACTCGTACCACCTTTTTTGCCACTTTTATAGTAAAAAATGTTCGTTGAGCGCACTGGAGTTGATGCCAACATTGTATCCATATTTTGATTATTATCCACAAAGATTAGTTGCTGTCAGAGTCATTTTGCTTCTCACCAAACGACTTCATAGATTGTGTTGGCACCTCATATGCCGAAGTGGTCAAAGTATCCATTACGTGCTTTAAAATGAGGAAGGGACAAACTATACTAGCAACATGTTGTTGCATTAGCATGTTTGCCAATTCCGGATGTGCACCATGAGGACCCCATAGTAGGTTTTTGTCCCACTCTAAACCGAAAGAGCATCAAAGGTTAGGAAAAATAATATCCTTTGGGGAATTTGATCAATCACCTTGCTTCCTCACAACGTTCGACTAATTGTCATGAACCAAAGTGTCAACTACGGTGCCCACGCTTTGCTTGTACAAATAATATATCTTTAGCTCGTTGCCCATCTTCTTCATGTTTATTATCCAAAACCTTATTAGTCCTGTTAGTATTATGCAAATTCTCAACTTGTTGCTCATTCATGATTGATTATACACCATCAGGTTGGTTCCTAGCATTCAAAATAATCCCTTGCATCACCTTGAAATTTTTCCACCGAGACTCCATCAACTGTTGGTATCCCATCTTGAATCTTGTCCACTTTCTTCCCCCGTAGCAAGCGACACTTACTCTCGTCGTACCATTGATAATTTCAATTCTCCATTCATGTAATATGTTTTTATATTATACATAATATTTATTTGTCTTAACCTAGGTATTTATATATTTTTATTTAAGTTCATTAACATTATAATTAGAATAATCCTTTTAAGAATTTGTCACAAAATCCAATGCTGCTATTTATGATTGTTATTTTTATATTACATGCATTAAGTATGTTATATCTATATAGATGAATGATTCACATATCTCTTATTCTCTATTGTCTATATAGATAAACGAGTTTTGGTTGTTAATACCAAAATATTTTCTAAATTATAATTTAAAATCCATTTATAATATAAATAGATAATCTTTTAGGAATTTGTTATAAAATATATCTCTATTTCTATAAATTTATTTTTGTATTACCTCAATTGAAATATGTTTATAAAGTTATTATTACTTGTTATTTCTCTTGCATAAATAAATGTTAGACTTCCGATTATTATGAGTATTTTATTTTATTCTACTCATTAATTTCGTTATAGATGTCATTAACTTATATATTCAATTAACATTTCTCACTTTTCTTGTTTGGGCTGAAAAGTAGTATTTATTCTATTCATAGAAATTTTGTTACATAGATTAAAAAAAAAAATATCATGATTTTAACGAAGTAAAATAAAAAGACAAGGTTGATGATGTAGGGGTAAAATATGCACTTTAAAAAGTTAATTAGGATAAAGGGGGGAGAATGTCTATTGTTCAAAGTTGAGGGTGAGTTTGGTTTTCAAAGCAAAGTTGAGGGGGGAGTTTGATTTTTAAAGCAAAGTTGGGGAAGGTAAATGATTTTTACCCATTATTATATAGATAATATATTTTTTTTAAAATTTAAATACAAGCTAATAAGATATCTAAAATTCTAAATATAAGAGAATATTAATTACTTGGAATATAACTATATAATTTGATTAGACCTAACAAACGTTTATAAATTAAAGTAAGAAAATATACTAGTACAAGTCAAATATCATTTAATGCCATCTTAAAAATTATCACAGTATTTATTTCAGACATCTGTTTGAAGTTGAGTTGTGACAGGTTTCAGATGTTCCATACTTAAAACCTGCATATTTAAGTTCTTTCTCACTCTTTTTTTTTTTTTTTTTTTTTTTTTAGCTTAGATATTATGCTTATAAGGTAAATGATTTGTTGTTTCATGATTTAAGCTTAAATCATGTCTATTTGGAATCCAAAAATAGAGTTTGAAAGTCTGAAAATAGGGGGTGGCAATTGGAGGGGCGGGGCATGGCAAGGCAAACTCTTAATGGGGCAAGGCAGGAGAAGATTTAAACGGGGTGGGGTGGGGCGGGGCGGGGCGGGGGCAAAGTAGTGGGACAAGTACATAAGTATCCACCAAGGTGAAAACATTGACAACCGGATCCACATAAAATCAACGGACATGTCATATATAGCTAAAAAGCATTGTGTTGAGATCCATGTTCTTCAATGAATTTATAGATTTATCTTCCACCGTCTGTAAATTATTTTTGTGAAAAAAAAAAAGTTGTATATGCATGTTATAAGTTGTATATGCACTGCATGTATGCATTATACACTATATACACATTTCATATAAACTTCATATATATAGTGTATTCAAAATGAGCATTGAATGTTTATAAATAGTTTATATGTGTTATATGCAATGTAGATACACTTTTCGTAAAGTATATAGACATATTATATATATTTTTATCAATACCCACCATAGCCCTTTGTAATCCTTCACCTCCATTTTTCTGTATATATTTGTGTATAATAAATAGATAATAAAGGTATACTCAATGTATACTCAATGTATAGTGCATACACAATAATTACACACATATTATATCGTTATTATACAATAATTACACAATGCATAAATGAAGGAGCAACTAAGAACCGACAAACTTGGCCGGAAAAAATATCTTCTCTAGCAGTGATCATTTTTTTTCTCTCCATCTTTCATCTTCTCTAAGTGAAAAAGGTAGATCACGAAAAAAAAAGGCGAGGAGAAAGAGGACGACATATTAGTGGTTGGTGGTGGGTGGAAGAGAAGAAAAAAGGGAGGGAGTGAACGACGGCATTCGCTGGTAGATGGAAGAAGTGAGAAGATGAGAAGAGAAGGAGAAGCATTAGAGAGAGAAAGTGAGGCGAATGAAAGAGAAGGAGCAAGGTGGAATTTTAGGATTTGACTATAACTTGTCAATAATTTTGGGCTTAAAGTATATTTCGATTCAAATGATATAAAGTAGGGCCATTAAAATTTGTGACAGCCATATCTGTCTTTTTTCCAAGCTAAAAATTTTAATGGGATAGGACGAGTGATGGATTTTTTAGAAAAACAGGCCCAAGCCTTCAAAAGAACAAAGTTAAGAGTTAAAAGACCACTATTATAACTAAATATGACCCTATTTATCTATATTATTTTAAAAGCATGAATATAAATGTTGGCTGACTAAAATATCCTTTAAATATTAAACGACTTATATACCCTTTTAGTTTAATTCTATCATACTTTTATTTGCTCTTTTGGTAAACAGAAAAAATATCATAATTGAAAATAGAATTCGAAACAAATACTACTTCTGAATTTTGTTCTGAACCTAATTGATTAAAGAGTTTTTACTAACATGTTCAAATGATGAGATATCTGACCAGTAGCCTTATTTGCGTAGGAGTAATTTGTGATTGAAAGTGGGCCTTGCCCGTACTAACAAAAAAAATTTAACATAGAAAATGTTTAGGTTATTATTGGATCGTATTTTAATAGGCTTATGTATTTTTAGATTACCTCATATGTTTGGTTTTCAAAGACAGAATAAGAGTTCATAAAATTAAAGTATTTTTTTTTAAAAGATAACGGATATGCTAAAACTTGGATAAAATTATAATGTTGTAGATTTTATCCAATAGCTAGAACTTTAAATTCGTAACTAACTAATAATAGAATCTTACTAAAGTAGGCTACATTCATATTTGATAAAATAGTGGAATTGGGAAAACTTAACTTATTTAATTACTATTTGGAACTTAATCCTATTTCTTTTTACGTTTTTTGAACATACCAATAATTTCTTTCCATTATTATACTTTTTAAATCCACAATATAGGAGTATCTATTATTAAAAAACTTGAATGTCGAACGCGAAATGTCAGACTACAGTGTGGAGTGAGGAGAGCTGACTGAAATTGACGGATGCAATTTTTCAGAAAAACATATCTTAGCTTTTATGATTAGTTTTATTTCTTTTAGAAAATAAAGATATGCCAAAACTAAACTAAAATATCCAATATCTTTTGTTATGATTGACTGGGGATAACATGCGAAACATGTTCATAGAGACTAGTATTACTAAACATACGGATGCTTTTTCTTATTTAGCAAACACCACAGATTGGAGGAAAAGTATGTGCAACCCTCTACAATCACCATTCTTATTTGTCGTTCCTCATTCTTTGTGCCTCACCTCTATTTAATACTAGCAAACAATGCCCGTGAGATGTACAGGCCCAACATGATTAATTTGGTTATTCACTTTAGTTAGTCTTTATGGTTTGTATATTTTGCAAAAGATATCGCGATTCTCCTTAGTGAGTCTCCATATTTTGTTTCTTTTCCTCTTATTTTTTCCCCTTAATTTCTCAATTGTTGTTAAAATTTGTCTTATTTTGGTTATGTCCGCCTCTTTTTATATTTAGTAAGTTGATAATTCAAATATCTTACATGTCAAGTTTATAATCACAAGATTCAAAGGATATTTTATTATATTATACACATTTTTAATTTAGAACCACAAGATTCAAAAGTCTATCTTTATTTCTTAAACTCCGTGTCTAGTCAAACTTAGACACTTAAATTGAGACAGAGGGAGTATATGCCAAATGAAGGAAATGAAAGGACAATTGAGACACTGCGGATACGTGGGGACTTAAAAAGTAAACACACAAGAGGTAGAATTAATGTTAAACTTCTGAAATTTACACATGTTAGTCCCTGCTTAGAGTACAATTTCATGTAATAAAATGAAGTGTAGAAGTAAAAAAATATGATAATGTAAAAATGGAATACACGTGTACAGAGAATAGGTGGCAAACCAAGTAGTAGTACTTGTTAAATAAAGTGGACCCACAACTGAAAAAAAAAGAAAAAGAAATCAAGTAGAATTGAAATAAGTCTAAATTTAGTGTACAACTCAGACACCTTTTTGTACAATCTGTTGTTGCCATATTCAGTAATAACATGGACTTGTTTAACGGTAAAATCAGTCACTCGAGCTGCAACCTAAGCGGAACTTTTGTCTTCGATCAATATATTAGATTTAGAGCCCTTTCACATGATCTTTTGGGTTTGAATTAGCTAAAGTGGCATGAATTATGAACTGATTTGTGTGAAAATTAGAGAACTTTTGGAATTGAAATTTGAAGTTGCAGCAACAATTATTAGAAAGGTGAGAAATATTTGAAGCAAACGTGTTTCAAAAGCAATACATGTGGTTATAGCCTAATAATGGGAAATGTCAAAGAAATTTAATCACAAATGAGAAAGGCCCACGATTATAGTACAATTCACGTTGCATTCTGTACAACTGGCCGTTGCAGTGTTCGTCCACCCTTAGCCGCTTATATATATTAGAAATTATGGGTAGTGGCAGAGCTATGAGGAAGAATTTCATGGGTTTTTGGGGTGTGATTTTTGTTGGATTTTTCGTGCCTAGCAAATGGGTAGATTCTTCTGAATTTGAAGATTATCTTTTCTACACCGAAGGGTCATTCTTTTATGCAACCTCTGCCGGTGGTGGTGCAAGGTCCATTACTCTCGCTCCTCTTATGATTGGTCAAGCGATAACGCCACCCCAAATCTCAAAACTCCATTGTCAGCTATTAAAGGAGCTCGAAACTCAAGGTTTAAAAATTAATTTGTGGCAAACATACTTCATTTCGAGTGGGTGCTATAGCTTAACACCTCTCATTCTTATTACTTTTTCAATATGAAAACGAAAAAAAAAAATGAAAAATGAAAAGGTCGTTTTATTCAAAACCCCAATTGTGACATCCCTTCTCTCAAATTTTCTAGCGAAGTATTGTTTATGATTGAATGTGAAAACTCTTTTTTGATTGTTCCTCGATATGTCCATTTAACAAAGGATCATACATTTTAGGCATCAATAATTTTTATGATGAAGTCACCAGATTTTTTATTCATGTTATGTTTATTCTGGGCATATAATTTAATTTGATCTACAATTATATAGTGAATGGATATTTTACTGTCAACAATATTTTAGAGTGAGAAGGACCCACCACTCTCTACTACCAAACTAACCCCCACCCCCCGTTCAGTGTATCCCCCCCCCCCCCCCCCGCCCTCCTCACTGCCCCAATCATGGGACTACCTTTACCTATTCCACCGGAACCGCCAGACTCACCCCAAAATTAAATACTACTTGTTGACACTCAATTTTGACCCTCCCTCTTCCAGTTCACTTCCTCGAGCTTCTAATTTTATGAACAAACTAAATACTTACTACAATTCACTATTGCTACTTTTACTATTAATAGACATCTTTATGTTATTATTACATCCATAATTATTTTACTATTGATCTTACATTATTACTAATTTATCACTTGCTAATAAAAAATATAACTCAGATGACATTTTTATTACTATTACTAGTTAGATTATAATACTAAATTATATCCTATTTACTCTAGTTATTAAATTTATTATCCTAGTATTTTAATAATATAAAGAAGCACATGAAATGAATTAGGAGAATAGGGAAAAAGCCTAACAGTTTAGCCAAACAAATGGCCCAAACAACCAAGCCTAACTAAAACAGCCCACCAAATGAGCAGCCCATTTTTCTGTTAAACCCAACATTTCTCAACCTTAATTCTAAACTCATCAGCCGCACTCCTATCCAAAATTAGCCCCTCTCATGTCTTCCATTTTGGTGCAAAATTCCATTTACTCTTAGGCCTCATTTGTTTGCGCTTATTGGAGGTCTGAATCTGAATGGTTCAGACCTTGCCCATTAAGTGCATTTGTTTGCATTAAGATCTGAGCACTTATTGGGTCTGAATAAGTCTTAATCATTAAGATCTTGAACCAAGTCTTAATATATCATTAAGAGGTATTTTTGTATGGAACTTTTTTGTCACCAGCTCCAACCCCGACCCCAACCCTTCACCTCAACCCCATCCCCTCCTACTCTCTACTCCAACCCCACCCATCCACCTCAACCCCACCCACCCTCCACTCTAACCCCCACCCCACCACAAACCCCAATCCCACCCACCCCCACTCCCCACTACCCCCACCTCCCACCACCACCCCCACTCTCCACCAACCACCCCTACTCCCTACTACCCCACCTCTCACCACCAACCCCACCCCCACTCCCCACCAACCCCTACCCCACACCAACCACCCCTCACCCCAACCACCCACCACCCACTTACCCCTCCACCCCCACTCACCACCCACCACGACTACAAAATATCTCCACCATTACTAGTGAACATAAATGTTTCATTTTTTTATCAAATAATATATTATTTTATTTAATTTGTATTTATTTTCTACTATTTAGGTACTTTTTAATTTGAATTGTATATTTATTATGTTTAAATAAATACATTATGCACAGTCATATATTGAAAAACAAATAGTCTTAATGATTCAGTGTTCAGACCTAGAGACAACATCTTAATCATTCAGATGTGCATTCAGATTCAGACGTCTTAATCTTAATGAAAACAAATGAGGCCTTAGCCATGGATAGACTCTTGCTATGCCATTTTAGTACAATAATTTCCTCTCTTTCATATTCAGCAATTTGGCCCACAGAAGAGGCCAAAATACCATTTTGAAATCTGGTTTTCTATACAGAGAGAACCGATGAGCAGAGATTGAATCTCAACTCGTGACACCCCTATACTCACCCTCAAACGGCTATTTATTTCTTCTCTAGTGCAAAATTCTTCTTTTCTCCTCTGAACTTTGACCACAAAAAGTAAAACTTTACCAATTTTGTTTAAACCCGTGACACCCTTTTGTCGTTTTCAAATTTGAATTTCAAATATCCAAACTCTAGACTTTGTCTCGTATAAATACTACCTTACATCTTCAGCAAAAGGGGAACATTTTTGAACATCTTGGAACACCACCATTCTCAACATTTTCATCTTTTGACTACTACTTTAAACCTTAGAATCGTTTAAGCCTTTTATTCTATCACGGCAAATCTCTAGCCGCAATAGAGATTTTCGAACTCATTTGTATCGAGGTTCGGATCTATTCATAACGAGAGAGTAGATACGAGGCCCCGACGTCCTAGTTCACTGCACCCACAAGAGGTAAAATCTGATGCTACTCTGATCTATTGTTTTGTTAAAATTCTGTTAGCATAGAAAAATCATGTTTCAATGTCTTGTTGTTACCATTCGTGATTTAACTTTGTGTTATTAGTTATTATTGTTTTGAATCTCCTAAAGGTTATTTTTTGACTGATATAGAGACCATATTCTTATTAAAGTTCAATCATCATTGTTTATACTAGAATTCGTATTTCGGGTATTCCTTTAATAACAAGAAGATTTGTTGGAGATTTCAATAGTTTAATGTAGTGCAGAAGTCAGTCTTTACGTTTTACTTGAGACGTTAAAGTCTTTACCTTTCGAGACAGATTGTTTATGTTATCTACCTTAGACAAATTGTTTAGGTTATCTATCTCCATGAGTTGGAGGGATATGTATCAAAATATCTTAAATACGTGATTTTCTTTCAATCTTCAAAAACATGATTTAAAGTTTTGTACCTGCCACGTTAGATCAACTCTAAGTGTTAGATATTCTATTTAGTTTCTGTACCGTTAAAAGCTCAAAGTAATGAATCTATGTGTATGTCTTATGCATGATATAATATATGTTCATTTTCTTTCCTTAATGTCATTTAGAAAAGATGTCTTTAGGGTCTCATTGTAATTTGTTGAAACATGATTTCCGAGTATGTTTGAGTGCAAATGGAATAGATTACTACTTGAAGGTATTTTTTTATTTACAAAGTGTTAAACCATTTGTACTTCAAAGTATAAAGTATCATTCTCTGTTCAAGTTCTTTCTTTTAGTAAACATGCTTAAAATTATCCCCTTTATTAAGAAAAAAAGATGTTTCTGAAAGGTACTGCATTAGTAAAAATCTAACTCGAGCATACCTTCTTTCATTAAAATATGAGCTTGACACTTTTTCTGAATGACGAGCCATGAGTTATTGTATTTTTCACTCCTCACTGTATTTTTACATCTCTGTATGTGATAAGATTTGGATTTCCGACTTTTAACCTACTTTCTTTTCTTTTACATGAACACCGGAGCCGAAGAGTTTCACTTTGGAACTCAACGACGGCTCGCATGGAGTCCGCTGCATATTCCCGTTTATAACTCCTTTACTGTTCCGTACAAGATCTCCTTATTTTCTCTTGCCTTTGTATAAACAGTGAAAGGGATAAAAGAGTCTACATTTTGGCTATCGGATGAAACAATCCGCTTTAGTTATTTTCATTTAATTATTGTTTATCCTTGTTTGCTTTAAGATTCTTACCATTTTCGGTTCATCATTTATGACCAAAATTTCATGATTCGAGTTCTAACTAGAAGACCTTTCAAATAATTGTTTTAATTAATTCTTAATTAATTTTAGTTACTACCTTAGCTTTAATAGCCTATAATGAGTTTTACTGGTTAGTAATGTTGAAATAGTCACATAAATAGCTATGTAGTGCGTGAGTTCATTTTGTTATTTCAAGACTTGGAAGCTAGTTCTTATAATTTTAGAGATGGGATAATTCCCTTTTTCCACCAACCTTGAGTCAAAATTATTTTTTAAATAAGTCTTATCTTTCTTTTGGTTAAAAAGTTCAAAGTCTAGCCTTCTTCCTAGAAATGACCTTTTTCAATCTTTTTTGCTAATTTTTACTTCAACTAGCCTTTTGAGAATCAAGTCTAATTTAAAAGCCGAGTTTTCAAATAATGCCCATTTTTAATAACAAAGTGTCCAATGACTTTCTTAGTCTTTTTAATTAACTCTAAGTCCGGTCGATTAATCATTATTAATGGATCTTAAAGGATGCTTAATACATTCCCTTTAGATTAATTGAACCCTTACCTAGAATCTCATAAGTTTAGTAGATCATAAATGGAGTTTTACTTTAGACATTGACTTTAATTAACTTTAGGTGTCCTAATTCACCATAATAATTAGGTGACGACTCCTTTACTTTAATTAACCCCGAAATTACCGAAATGTTGTAAATCATTTCGACTCCGGTTAAAATGGGGTATAACACTACTTACAAAAAAAAAAAAAAACAGTCTTGAAAAAATCAACATTAATTGAAAACATCTACCCCCTTGACTTCGCCAAGGAAAAAACTACAAATCTGGACTCCGATCCAGCTGAAGAATCAGATGTCAGCCTTCTCTCAAATGAAGATCATAGGAGACTCTACCTAATATGGATGTTTTCTCCCTAAAACCAATGAAAGCTCCTGGACCTGATGGTATCCACCATTTCCTCTACTAAAAATATTGGGATGTTCTTGGAACTCTATCATAGACTTTTGCAGCAAAGTTTTCAATACCTGTACTATGGAAGACTAGGTTAACACCTAATTCCAAACTGTGCAAATGCCACCATTCTAAAAAACTTCAGACCTGGCCTTTACAATACCCAATACAAGATTGTAACCAAGATTATTGTCCATAGAATTAAACCCTTGCTAAATAAGTTCATTGGTCCTAATCAAGCCAACTTTCTGTCTAATAGAATAGTCTATTGATAATGTCATTATTGTCCAGGAATACATCAATCAGTTTAGTAAAATGAAAGGCAAAAATGTTTCTAAAAATTGATTTTCAAAAAGCTTTTGATAGATTGGAATGATCTTTCATTAAAGAAACCCTTATCTACTTCAACTTCCTTCCTAGACTCACTAGGCTCATATTGTCCTATATTGGTACCTCTTCCATCTCTGTCCTAGTGAATGGTGGGAAAACTGACTTTCTTAAATCTACCACAGGCATCAGACAAGGAGACCCAATAGCTACTTACATCATTATCCTCTGTATGGAAAGACTCTAGAATGATTAATCATGAAGTTGATATCCTTAATTGGTTCCCTATTACTAACTACAAAAAGGGACCAAGGATTTCTCATCTTTTCTTTGCAGATGATAACACCCTCTTTGCTAGAGCTAACTTAAAACATCATTGCTAACACTCTTGATAGGTTCTGTAAGAGATCTGGACAAAAGATAAACCTTGCAAAATCTAAGGTGGACTTCTTCAACAACTGTGACCTGCTATAGACACGTGATTTTTGATCCACCCGGGACGTTTTCCTTTGTCTTATTGATTAATTTTCCTTGTTAGTCTAATCTTTGACATTTTTAAGTTTTATTTCTTTTTTAGTAGGTTTTTATTAGAGAATTTGAAAACCGCAAAAAGAGTCTCATTTTTAGAATACAAGTTTTGTTTTAATTTGCAACAAAAGAAAGAAAATTTTCCAAAAAATATAGTTTTTGTCTATTTTAGTTAATTTCCAAGTTAAAGATTGTAATAAGTACCGAGTAACTGAGTATTTTTAATCTTTTTTTTTTTTAATTAGGAGTAGTATTTTTATCAATTAAAAAAAAAGAACCAATAGTGTATTGCCACTTAGAAAAATTCCATCCTATCCACACAAAAAACACAGTCTATTTGGGAAGGGAATATTCCATTATTCCTTTCAAGATATTTCTATTCACATGGGCATTTTGAGAAAAGGGGATAAAGAAAACACACTCAAAACTCTATACCAAAACACACTATAAATAGCTAAATATAGAAACCTAATGGATCCTAGAGACTACATGATGAGTTATGAGTTTTGATAATTGACATATGCATATAGGACCAGGTCATTGATCAGGTCCCCTGGGCACTGTAACGACTGTGACCGCTGTAAAGCTATGGCACTGTTTCGACTTGCAGAGCCGCAGCGGGACAGACGGATCATTGCAATGTCTCTATCTATGTCACATGCTTCTCACATGCTCCTCACTCGGCCCCCTATATAAACAACATGTTGGCATTTGTTTGACCTAGCAACTTAAAACATATTATTCTTATTTGTTGAAAAGAGTAGCCACCATTGTTTTCTCAGAGCTTTCAAGATCAAGACTAAATAACTCTAAGGACCAGATCCCAATACTAAAGATGTCTTAAGTCCTAGGTTATTTTAGTCTTTATCGTTTGGTCTAAATATTGTAAACCTACACTTCTTTCAAGAAGGGCTTTTGTAGGTGTTTGGTTTATTAAGATTTTTGTGCTGATGCCTAACTATAGTTAGTTATGGTGAGTTGAAGTTCAGCTAGAGGTAGTTGAATCAGTTTGGCTCTTGCCTAGAGTTAGTCAAGTAACTGCTTGCAATAGAGGTATTGTAAGGGAAGGGATTAGTGGGCTAATCCCTTGGTTGCAAAAGGCTTGTAATCTGAAAGACGTTGCTCAGTTAGTGAAGTTAGAAATCCTACTAGGGTAGGTCGTGGTTTTTAATTCCTTGAGCAAGGAGTTTTCCACGTAAACATCGTGTCTTGTTTACTTTCTGTTTTAGCTTGGGGGAACAGATAAGGTACCTGATCCCTTATCTGTTTTGGTGGACGCTTAGTTTTTATCGCTACATCCATAATCAGCCGCAACTATTTTCACGTTTTCAAGGATACGATAAAAAAACAAACACCATAATCATCCGAATAAGACCTACATCACCATAATCATCCTAACACCTACACACACAAAAGATCAGCCACATGAGAGATTTTCTTTAGTAGCTAAAACTTAGACTCTTAACACCCAAAAAAAAGATAGCAGCCGTAGCATAACCACGGTGATACATACACCTGCAAACTAGCACCATTGAAAGAGAATAATACCATCTGTTTAATCCTTTCTTCTCCATCATGTAGTCCTAAACAACTTCCAATACTTCATTTCTCCATTTTTATCTACCATTAAAACCACCAAAAAAGGAAAACACCATTGTAGACACCATGAAACTCAATAACTCATCATTAACCCGTCATAGGC